>NC_084506.1:10347675-10627718 GCF_024500385.1 Phyllopteryx taeniolatus
AGAATAATGAGGGGTGAGTCGGGGTGTATTTTTCAATTTCGTTGACTTGATCGGCGAGCGTAGCAATGCGGCGTTCGTGTAGCTTGAGCGAATAGAGACGCAGCGAGAATGAATGATCGAACTCACGTGGAGTAGAATGTTTACAGTTTAAGAATAGCGACTCCAAATGCGGGCTGCAGTGTGTCTGAGCACCGTGGATATAGGATGTGACAGTGTCCGTATATTCATCCAGGCTGCCAGCTGAATTTTCAAAGACACTCCAGTCTGTGCAGTCTAAGCAGCTTTGAAGTTCCATCTTGGCTTCATTTGTCCACTTTTTGACTGTTTTCACTGTAGGCTTCGCACATTTAAGGTCTTGCCTGTACGTCGGTATTAAGTGAATTAAGCAGTGATCAGACGAGCCCAAGGCTGCACGAGGTATAGCATGGTATGCGTTTTTTACCGTGGTGTAGCAGTGGTCTAAAGTATTATTTTCCCCGGTAGGACAGTCGATGTGCTGCTTGTATTTAGGGAGTTTGTGGTTGAGTTTAGCTTTGTTAAAGTCCCCGAGAATAATGAGGGGTGAGTCGGGGTGTTTTTTTTCAATTTCGTTGACTTGATCGGCGAGCGTTAGCAATGCGGCGTTCGTGTTAGCTTGAGGCGGAATATAGACGCCAGCGAGAATGAATGATGCAAACTCACGTGGGGAGTAGAATGGTTTACAGTTTAAGAATAGCGACTCCAAATGCGGGCTGCAGTGTGTGCTGAGCACCGTGACGTCCGTACACCATTTTTCATTGATATAGAGGCATATCCCGCCGCCCTTTGTTTTCCCCGATGATTCCATGTCGCGGTCCGCTCGATGAATGTGGAAACCGGGAAGCATAACGGTGCCATCGGGTACAGCGTCGCCGAGCCAGGTCTCCGTGAAGCACATGGCCGCGGAACGTCCGAAGTCTTTACTGGTCTTTAACAGAAGATGAAGCTCGTCCATTTTGTTGGGTAGGGAGCGTACATTCGTGAGGTGGATCGACGGGAACGCCAATATGTGTCCTCTCTTGCGGAGTTTCACCTGAATGCCGGCTCGCTTCCCTCTGTGGCGCCGCTTCCGTCTCCATGCGCCGAAAACCGCGGACGCCGCTGTTGGAATGTCTACTAGTTCTAGTTTGCATTGATCGGTAGCGCCTACCTGAGGGAAGGAGCTGGAAGAGCTGGTGACCGGGGTGGGGAGGGTCCGAGAGGATTTTGCACGCCCTTGTCTTAGTTCTGGCAGCGTGCAAGTCCTCAAGAGTGGGTAGGGGGGTACCGACAATCCTTTCAGCACTTTTGATTGTCCGTTGCAGTCGGAGTTTGTCCTTTTTTGTAGCAGCACCAAACCAGACTGTGATGGAAGAACACAGGACTGATTCGATGAGTGCTGTGTAGAACTGCCTCAACAGCTCCGGTGGCAGGCCGTGCTTTCTCAGAAGCCACAGGAAGTACATCCTCTGCTGGGCCTTTTTGAGGACGGAGTTGATGTTGGTCGCCCACTTCAGGTCCTGGGAGATTGTAATTCCCAGGAACTTGAAGGTCTCGACGGTTGACACAAGGCAGCTGGACAACGTGAGGGGCAGCTGTGGCGAAGGATGCCTCCTGAAGTCCACGATCATCTCTACAGTCTTGAGCGTGTTCAGCTCCAGGTTGTGTCGGCCGCACCACAGCTCCAGCCGCTCCGCTTCCTGTCGATATGCAGACTCGTCACCGTCCTTGATGAGGCCGATGACAGTGGTGTCATCTGCAAACTTCAGGAGTTTGACAGTCGGGTTCGCTGAGGTGCAGTCGTTCGTGTAGAGAGAGAAGAGCAGCGGAGAGAGGACACAACCTTGGGGCGCCCCAGTGCTGATGCTGCGTATGGATGAGGTGGCCTCCCCCAGCCTGACCTGCTGTGTCCTGCCCGTCAGAAAGCTGTAAATCCACTGGCAGATGGCAGGTGAGACGCTGAGCTGGAGAGGCTTGGATGAAAGGAGTTCAGGGATGATGGTGTTGAACGCTGAGCTGAAGTCCACGAACAGCATCCTCGCGTAGGTCCTTGCACTTTCGAGGTGTTCTAGGATGAAGTGCAGTCCCATGTTGACTGCATCATCCGCAGATCTGTTCGCTTGGTAGGCAAACTGCAGGGGGTCCAGCAGGGGACCTGTGACACTCTTGAGGTGGTCCAGCACGAGACGTTCAAAGGACTTCATGACCACAGATGTCAAAGCGACAGGCCTGTAGTCATTCAGACCCGAGATTGCAGGTTTCTTGGGGACTGGGATGATGGTGGAGCGTTTGAAACAGGATGGAACTTCGCACAGTTCCAGAGATCTGTTGAAGATCTGAGTGAAGACTGGAGCGAGCTGGTCCACGCAGACTTTGAGGCAGGATGGGAACACGTGGTCCGGGCCTGCCGCTTTGTTAATCTTTTGTTGTTTGAAGATGCGTCTCACATCCTGTTCATGGATGGTTAACGCAGAGGTCAGAGGTGTGATTGTGGTCGCGGGTGCGGCCGGGTTGGTGTGTGGTGTGAAACTGTCCTTTTCAAATCTGCAGTAGAAGGTATTCAAGTCGTTGGCTAGTGTGCTATTGTTCTCAGCTTGGGGGGATCATCGCTTGTAATTAGTCAGCGATTGGAATGCATGCCAGACTGATTTAGAGTCGTTTGCGCTAAACTGTTTTTCCAACTTTGCTGTATAGATCCTCTTTGCAATGTTAATTTCTTTGGTCAGCTGGTTTCTAGCTCGATTATACAGGGCCCTGTCCCCGCTCTGATATGCGTCCTCCTTCGCTTGGCGAAGCTGCTTAAGTTTAGCAGTGAACCACGGCTTATTGTTGTTGAATGTGCGAAATGATTTTGTTGGTACACAGACCTCTTCAGAGAAACTGATATAGGACGTGACAGTGTCCGTATATTCATCCAGGCTGCCAGCTGAATTTTCAAAGACACTCCAGTCTGTGCAGTCTAAACAGCTTTGAAGTTCCATCTTGGCTTCATTTGTCCACTTTTAACTGGACTGTTAAACTGTGACTGTTTTCACTGTAGGCTTCGCACATTTAAGTTCTTGCCTGTACGTCGGTATTAAGTGAATTAAGCAGTGATCAGACGAGCCCAAGGCTGCACGAGGTATAGCACGGTATGCGTTTTTTACCGTAGTGTAGCAGTGGTCTAAAGTATTATTTTCCCTGGTAGGACAGTCGATGTGCTGCTTGTATTTAGGGAGTTCGTGGTTGAGTTTAGCTTTGTTAAAGTCCCCGAGAATAATGAGCGGTGAGTCGGGGTGTTTTTTTTCAATTTCGTTGACTTGATCGGCGAGCGTTAGCAATGCGGCGTTCGTGTTAGCTTGAGGCGGAATATAGACTCCAGCCAGTATGAATGATGCGAACTCACGTGGCGAGTAGAATGGTTTACAGTTTAAGAATAGCGACTCCAAATGCGGGCTGCAGTGTGTGCTGAGCACCGTGACATCCGTACACCATTTTTCGTTGATATAGAGGCATATCCCGCCGCCCTTTGTTTTCCCCGATGATTCCATGTCGCGGTCCGCTCAATGAATGTGGAAACCGGGAAGCATAACGCCACCATCGGGTACAGCGTCGCACAGCCAGGTCTCCGTGAAGCACATGGCCGCGGAACGTCCGAAGTCTTTACTGGTCTTTAACAGAAGATGAAGCTCGTCCATTTTGTTGGGTAGGGAGCGTACATTCGCGAGGTGGATCGACGGGAACGCCAATCTGTGTCCTCTCTTGCAGAGTTTCACCTGAATGCCGGCTCGCTTCCCTCTGTGGCGCCGCTTCCGTCTCCATGCGCCGAAAACCGCGGACGCCGCTCCGGTGAGTAACTCGGGGAAAAAACTGAGCGGATATTCGAAAGTTGGTGACAGAAAGTCCGGAGTAGACTCCTTGATGGTTAGCAGGTCTCCCCTTGTGTAAGTGAGTCGTGTAAGGTCTCCAAAGACGGACGAAAAACACAAAAACAAAGACAATACTAGAGAGCGCGTTACCGAGGCGACCACACTGGTAGGCGCCATCTTGGGTTAATTAAATACAATTTGACCATCTAAAAAAATTACTCCTTTGATTATCCTCAAAATAATTTCTGAGTACACACTTCTAAAAACAATCATTTGTTTCTGTAGTACTTCAGTTGAAAAGTATTCTGTCCAAAACACATGAATTGGACCTGAGAAAGCCAGACTTCCCTCTCCCCAACCACTTCACCCAGCTCTACAAGGGGATCCCAAAGCATTCCCAGGCCAGTTGGGAAAGCTCTCCAGCTCCTGGGATATTCTCAGGGCTTCCCATCAGCGGGATGTGCCCAGAACACCTCACCAGGGAGGTGTCCAAGAGGCAACCTTACCAGAGGTCAGTGCCACTTCATCTGACTCCTCTCAGTGTGGAGGAGCAGCGGTTCTACTCTGAGCCCCTTCTGGGTGACCAAGTTTTTCACCCTCTCTCTAAGGGAGACCTCAGGCACCCTGTTGAGGAAACTCATTTTGGCCACTTGTATCTGTGATCTCATTCTTTCAGTCACCATACTGAAAGCTCATGACCATAGTTGAGGGTAGTTCGACCGGTTCGGCTCAGCTCCCTCTTCACCGCAAGAGACACATGCAGAGTCTGGATCACTGCTGATCTGTCTGTTGATCTCCAGCTGAATTCTTCCCTTGCTCCTGAAGGAGACCCCAAGATAGTTTAAGTCCTCCACTTGGAGCAGGATTTCATCCCTTAACCGGCAGTCCACCATTTTCCGACTGAGGAGCACTGTCTCAGTCTTGGTGATGCTGATTCTCATCCCAATCTAAGATGTATTGCAGCTTGATGAAGCCAACAGAATCACATCATCTGCAAAAATCAGAGACGCAATACTGAGGCAACCAAACCTGTCCTGCAATGCCCCGGCTGCACAGAGAAATACTGTCCAGCAATGTTATGAACAGAATCAGTGTTGGAGTCCAACTCTCACCGGAAACAAATCAGACTTACTTCCAGCAAAATGTCTGTATAGCTTCCTGGTCATCCAGGTCATGGTAAGCCACAAACGTTCAATCAAGGCAAATGAAGTGCACTTTGTTTGTTGAAAACATTTCAGCTTTAATCCAAAAGGCTTCTTCAGTTCTAAATTCTCGGTGTGGAGTCTTCCTGTTTATGCACCAGGGGGTTTTGTTGCTGTTGCCTGGCGTGGTTTGTGAAATGACCATTCTGTATTCCAATCGGTTGTTCACTCGTCTTGCGGCAAATCAGCTCATTAGGGCCACTCTTTCCAACAAAATAGGCGACCTTTGGGGTGAGAGATGTCAGGACATTGATATAGGCAGACGATAGTTGATGCCTCAAACTTCCTCCTCTGTTTAGAGACAGCTTTTCTAGTTTGACATAGATGGCTTATTTTACACCTCTTTTAAACCATCAGTCTTCCCTGTCAAGAATTTGGACGTTGTTGTCCTTGAAGGAATGTCCCTTCTTGTTGTGATGCAAATGAACCACTGATTCTGGACCTGAACAAGGCATCTGCTGATGTTGCGCCAGGGGCTTGTGCATCGGCTGCTTAGCCTCTCCAATGTAGAGGTCTTTGAACTCCTCACTGCACTGCAATGTGTAAACAACATTGGTGAGTTTGCGTCTCAGTATTTTGTCCTTGGTGTGAACCAGTTTTTGTCTGAGGGTGTTAATGGGTTTGAAATGCATTGGCTCTGAATGCTATGTTTGGAGAAAATCCTTCTGAGATTCTCTGACAAACCAGCCACATATGGGACCACCACATTTTGCCTCCTATTTCTGTCTTCAGGGTCGGGAATGGTGGCTCTTCTATTCTTGGCGGATTTGAAAAAGGCACTGTTTGGATACCCACAGTTAGTAAGAGTCTTCCTTTATGTGATTCTGCTCATTTTGTCTTCTGTTGTCAGCGGTGGGGATGTTCTCTGCTATGTCCTCGAGGGTTCTGATAACACCTAGCTTGTGTTCCAGATGGACTCTCTTCTGCAGAACCCCACGAATAGATCTTACCAGGGAGGCTGAAGAGTGTGATTCCCCTGTAGCTGGAACACACACTCCGGTCCACTTTCTTATAAAGGGGGACCACCACCCCTTGTCTGACAATCCAGAGGCACTGTTTCTGATGTCCACAGGATGTTACAGAGGCATGTCAACCCAGGAAGCTCGAAAACATCTATAGCCCCACGCAGGGCAGGATAGCGCACCTTAGCATTGCCAAACTCTGCTTCCTCATTGGAAGGTGTATCAGTGGAAATGAGGTCTTCAAAGTATTCTCTCAAATGACCAAAAACGTTGCAACTCAGGGTCTGCAGGGCCCCATCCATCCACTAGACACAGTGTTGATGGTGCACTGCTCTCACCGCCTGAGGCGTGGCCTAACTGAACTTCTCTCACACCCAAGTTTTTGCCAAAGCAAACCACTGAAGCACATTCCAACTGGCCTGACGGTACTTACCTGCTGTCTCCAGCGTCCCACAGGCCAAAAAGGTCCATTAGGAGTACTTTTTCATCTTGACGGCACCCCTCACAACTGGTGTCCACCAACAGATTCAGGCATTACTACCACAACAGACACCAACCATTTTATGGTCACAGCTCCAATCGGCCACCTCAACAACAGCGGCATGCAACTTTGAGTTGAACAATGTCCTTGCACCTTTTTAACCATTCACAGTCACATTCATGCCGATAGACAATTTAGGATCTTCAGTTCAGAGTATTTGGAGAGAAAACACAACCAAGCACAGTGGGAAAATACAAACTCCGTACAGGAAGGCCAGAGACGAGATTTGAACAATGTGAACCTCAAAACTGTAAGGAAGATGTGCTAACGACTAGGCCGCTATGCTGCTAAAAATGCTTATCGTGTTTTCTTAATGGTTGTACAATATAATCTCAGAGATTTAAATCACTAGGAAGTGGAGATCCTGACGCCAAAGGAAATGCTAAAAAATTTGGATTATTTTACCCTCAGTGGACACAGAGCTACTGTAAGAGAGCACTCATCAGAATGCAGATCTCTGTCAAGGTAAAATTTTCATTTAATTTTAATTTCTATACAAACAGATAAAACATTTACAGTCAAAACATAATTGTGAATCAGACCCATGGATTGTTCTCTAAATTGTAGGGGGAGGACTGGACAAAATAAAAAGAAAATCTATTTTGTTAAACAGAAATACATAAAAATAACTCGTTTTACATTTTAAAAACAATTATGTGACCTAATAACAGAACTTTGGATAAGCCACATTTAAAGCACACAATAAAACACATGAAACAAACAAAAAATAAAGCCGCAAATCTAAGGAATAAACTTTGATATTTTGTAAATTCCGATATAAATGGCACAAAACACAATTGTTAATGAAGAGAAATGAATATATATGAAAAGGAGTGAGATTATAAAAAGTAAACATCATGACTTTCACACACACACACAATAATAAAACACACTTAATTATGTTCGTGCCGTAACAGGAAATTGCTTCCTTTTATGGCATTCACACTTTTCCAATACTTAATGAGGAATAACTGGGTGACTGGCCAATGGATATATTGAAAGCTAAAAAAAAAGAAGCGATTAAAAAAAAAAAAAAAAAACTCACAAATATTAATTGATGTATGCTTCAATTTGTTATGTCTATTACCTGTCTGAAGTGACTTTGACTCACGCAGTTATTCCTCATCCGAAATCTGTAAAGAGTGCTCTAATGATACGTAGGCTGCCCATAGAACAGCCAACAAAATAGGTAGCCCTCTGTTTAGTCCCATGCAAACAAAACCAATGTGAACTTGACTGATTGTATCACTTAGTGCAAAACACTCCTGGATGACATGTTCTAAATGCCACCACCCCCTAATTTTCCTGTATTGGTTGTTGTTACTTTACCCCTGACCTAATATACATTTTTGGACTGTTATCTCATTGATGTGGTCATTTGAGAAGCAGTTACAACTATTAATAAGAAAACAGATTTTTTCTTTTGGTATGACTCCTCGCAACCTCCCTTTCATTCCAGCAAGGTGAACTTTGGTCTCAGAAAACAGCAGGTCTCTGGATTTTGAGCTTTTATTTTTTTTCTTGTTGACGTACCAAACTAAGGAATCATCCCTGATGATTTTACTTTCTGTTTGATCCCCTTCTGTTTGCTTCTGTAATCTTCTCCCACATTTATTCTCAATCAATTATATTTTCAGTATTTGTAAAAAGCTTATTGAAACTACAGGTGATATTTTGTATGATTTGGTTTAAGTCTTGTCTACTCACATTTGTCACATTTAAACGTGATCAAACGCAGTAGATCTTTTTATTAATCCTTTTATCTACATGGTTCACTGTCAATTCAATCAATTACCTATATTCAAATGCCTAAATACTTAAGTCATTTAAAAAATATATTGGAATTCAAAAAAAAATTAATAAAAATTTAAACAAATCAACATTTCTCTTTTGATAAATGTATTGAAAGTGAAAGAATAACAGGCCGAGGCTCCTCCTCTTCCGTTTTCCTCTACTTGTCATCTTCCTCAGCACATCAGCGCTGGCCATCTTTAAGCCAGGGCTGGGGTCCTGCTGTCATCTGGACTGGGGAGAGAGGGATGTAAGGATGACAGAGGAGAGGAAAATGGGAAAAGGTAAACAAAGTAGGTGAGTTTGATGGGTGGATGATGATTTGACAGATTAGGACAGAAAGAATGTGAAGGATAGTAAGAATGGAGGTAGAGAGAAGAGATACATTAAGTACAAGTTTTTAAATATCACAGACTCAATATTTCCTTTTGCATTTATCAAGGAAAGTGGAGATATACAGTATGTCTGGTTTCTTATAAATAAATATATTTGATTTGAAGCTCTAATTCTATTCTAGTTCTATTATACATGTACAAATGACATTTTAGTGTAAAGTAGTGCTTTAAAAAGCTCTTTTATGACCTCTAGTGGTGACTTGTGGAACTGCTTCTTTTTCCACCACTTGTACAAGACAGCATGATAAAATGCGTGTGTTTTAACAGAGGCATTAAATCAATATAATGATAAATACCGTACAACTCAGCTTTGAAACCAAGATGGAACCTACATAGGTGGACGCCTCGGTAACGCACTCTCTAGTATTGTCCCAGTTTTTTTCTTTTTTTGTTCATCTTTGGAGACATTACGTGACGTACGTACTTACACAAGGGAAGACTTGCTAAGGAAGTACCCTCCAGACCTTTTTCTGCCAACTTTCACAAATTGACAAAGTTTTTTTCTCTGGATATTCGCCAGCGGAGCGACTGCGCTCCATGGCGGATGGAGGAAAAGACGAAGACGGCACCATAGAGGAAAGCGTGCCGGAGTGTAGGTCAGGCTGAGACGACGAGGATTTCGAACGCCACTTCTGTCAATTCACCTCACAAATCTACGCTCTCTACCCAGCAAAATGGATGAGCTTCATCTCCTCACAAAGACCAGTAAAGACTGCACGTTCCTGCCACCCTCTCCTTCATGGAGACTTGGCTTTGTGAACGCATCCCCGACGGTGCCATACTGCTGCCCGGCTTCCAACTACACAGAGCGGACCGCGACACGGAGCTATCGGGGAAAACAAAAGGTAGCGCGATATGCTTCTAGATCCACGAAAAATGGTGTTCTGATGTCAAGGAGCTCAGGACACACTTCAGGTCAGACTTGGAGTCACTGTTTTTGAACTGTAAGTCATTCAACTCACCAGGCGAGTTTGCTTCATTCATACTCGACAGTGTTTAGAATCCCAGGGTAACACAAACACCGCTCTGCAAACACTGGCTGACCAAGTAAGCCAACTTGAAAAAAACGCACCCAGATTCACGCCTAATTATTGTTGGGGACTTTAACAAAGCAAAACTCAACCTCGAACTCCCTAAAGACAATCAGCACATTGACTGCCCCACCAGGGAGAACAACATTCTAGACCACTGCTATACCACACTCAAGGATATTGCTATTCCCCATGCAACTTTGGGCTCATCTCATCAGTGTTTATTTCACTTAATACCAACATACAGACACTAACTTAAATGTGTGAAGCCTGTGGTGAAAACATACAGACACGATTACATCCTACATCAGCTTCTGTGAAGACGTGTGTGTACCAAAAAAGACATTTCGCACATTGAATAACCACTGTGGTTCACTGCCAAACTTCACCAACTTCATAAGGCTGAAGAGGACGCCCATCGGAGCAAAGCCCTGTCCAATCAGGCCAGAAAGCAGCTGACAAAAGAAATCAATATCACAACAATAAATTATGCAGAAATGATGGAAAACCAGTTTGCTGCTAACAACTCTGCGTCAATTTGGCGAGGATTACAATCACTGGATCAACTACAAGCAATCACCCCCTCAAGCATAGAACAATAAAGGACTGGCTGATGACATAAAAATGTTCTACTACAGATTTGAGAAGATTTTCACATCCCACATCCACCCAGCTGCACCGCCGACGACCACCATCACACGTCTAACTTCCCGTTCGGCATTGACCATTCACAAACAGGACGTGAAACGTGTCATTAAACAACAAAAGACCAACAACGCGGCAGGTCCAGACAGTGTGCCCCCCTCCTGCTTGAAAGTCTATGCGGACCAGCTCGCTCCAGTTTTCACAAAGATCTTCAATAGATCTTTGGAAGACTGTGAAGTCCCATCCTGCCTCAAACGCGCCACCATCATCCCAGTCCCCAAGAAAACTGCAATTTCAGGACTGAATGACTACAGATCTGTTGCCCTGACATCTGTGGTCATGAAGTCCTTTGAAAGCCTTGTACTGGATCACCTTAAGTCACAGGACACCTGCTAGACCCCCTGCGGTGGATGACGTAGTCAACGTGGGACTGCTCTTCATCCTGGAACACCTCGACGACGCAGGGACCTATGCGAGGATCCTATTTGTGGACTTCAGCTCTGTGTTCAACACCATCATCCCAGAACTCCTCTCTTCCAAGCGTCTCCAACTCAACGTCTTGCCTGCTTTCTGCCAGTGGATTTACAGCTTCCTGACTGGCAACACACAGCAGGTGGGGTTGATGGACACCACCTCATCCACACGCACCATCAGCACCGGTGCCCCCCAAAGATGAGTCCTATCTCCACTACTCATCTCTCTCTCCTCTAACGACTGCACCTCAACGCACCCGACTGTCAAACTCCCAAAGTTTGCAGACGACACAACAGTCATCAGCCTCATCAAAGATGTTGACAAGTCTGCATACTGACAGGAAGTGGAGCAGCTTGAGCTTTGGTGCGGCCGACACAACCTGGAGCTAAACACACTCAAGATGGTAGAGATGATCGTGGACTTCAGGAAACATCCTTCGCCACAGCTGCCCCTCACGCTGTCCAACTGCCCTGTGTCAACCTTTGAGACCTTCAAAATCCTGGGAATTGCAGTCTCTCAGGACCTGAAGTGGGAGACCAAGATCAACTCCCTCCTCAAAAAGGCCCAGCAGAGGATGTACTTCCTGCAGCTTCTGAGGAAGCACGGCCTGATAGAGGAGCTGTTGAGGCTGCAGTCATTGAATCGGTTCGGTGTTCATCCATCACAATCGGGATTGGTGCTGGCACAAAGAAGATCAAAATCAGACTGCAACAGACAGTCAAGGCTTCAGGAAAAAATCGGTACCCTCCTATCCACTCTCGAGGACTTGTACGCTCCAAGGACTAAAACAAGGGCATCCAAAATCCTCTTGGACCCGCCACATCCTGGTCACCACCTATTCCAGCTCCTTCCCTCAGGTAGGCGCTATCGAACAATGCAAGCTAAAACCAGCAGACATTCCACCAGCTTCTTCCCTCTTACCATTAACTTCTTAAACAGTTGACATACAATTTCATTGCAACATGCTGACAATTTTACACATCTCTGTTGGGACACTTAAAATTTTTTGTACACTCACTCTTTTATCACACGCCTGCACTATTTGCATGCTGTTGTTGATTACTACTGCCCACTTATGTTTGAGAACTCCCTGCACTATTTGCACAATTGTCGCTGTACCAGATCATTGCACTATTACTTTCACTTTATATTGGTCTAAATTGCATGAGCACTATGCATCATTTGCACAATTGCCATTATATCAGCATCACAAAACTAGTGGTAGACCTTCATTGCTCAATTACTCTCAAAACTCGTGTTTTCCATTCATTAATTTTCTGTAACGCTTATTCTCGCAAGGGTCGTGGGCGTGCCTATCTCAGCTAACTCTGGGCGAGAGGTGGGTTACACCCTGAATGGTTGCCAGCCAATCGCAGTACTCGTGTTTTTTATGTCCTAAATGTATATTTTGTCATAGTGGCTGTTTGTTGTCGCACTAGAGTGGCTCCAACTTCCGGGGACAAATTCCTTGTGTGTCTTGTAACATACTTGGCCAATAAAGCTGATTCTGATTCTGAAACGTAAAACCTCATGATAGAAACAATTAGTTTTAAGCAAAATGATATGCCCTTAGGCACGGTGAACGAATGGTTAGAACGTCAGCCTCACAGTTCCGAGGACCGGGGTTCAATCCCCGGCCCCGCCTGTGTGGAGTTTGCATGTTCTCCCCGTGCCTGCGTGGGTTTTCTCCGGGCACTCCGGTTTCCTCCCACAGCCCAAAAACATGCACGTTAATTGAAAACTCTAAATTGCCCATAGGTGTGAATGTGAGTGCTAATGGTTGTTTGTTTGTATGTGCCCTGCGATTGGCTGGCAACCAGTTCAGGGTGTACCCCGCCTCCTGCCCGATGATAGCTGGGATAGGCTCCAGCACGCCCACGACCCTAGTGAGGAGAAGCGGCTCAGAAAATGGATGGATGGATATGCCCTTAATAAAACGTGAAAGATTTTATGTACTATTCAAATGCATGTGATTGTGATGTGTGCTTTAACCCTTAAACCCGACTCTTAACGATATTTATACATTAAAATATATACACATTTCATCATGCTGTCTTGTACAATTGGTGGAAAAAGAAACAGTTCCACAAAGCACCACTAGAGTTCAGAAAAGAGCTTTTTAATGGCAGTTCTGTGCCTTTTACAAGTTAGGATCTCTGACAGACTGAACAGAATGTTTGGCACTGATAAACACACACACACGCACACACATGCGCGCATGGATTCATTAGGTCATCAGAAGGGATTGGCATAACTTTCAAAGTATTTGATGACAACGAGCGTGGCGCACAGCCTGCCCATGCTTTAAAAATACTTGTGGTTATGTGTTTACATTTGTGATAGCTGAGAGAACTGGAGCAAGGTGAGAATCTGGGCACAATCTGTGAAGCAGGTAGCAGCGCAAATACAGACAGAGATAGTAAATGGGGTCACCAGTTCAACTGGAATGCCTTTTGTGGCTCAACGTAATAGCAAATTATCACAAAGTCACATGCTGAAGCAAGTACAGCATGTCATGATATAATTTTACCCACTACCAGCCTGACTGACTCCACCATTAGTCTTTATCCGCAGAAATAGGGGCACAGTCACAGTCCATTTCAGTCTGTCTTATCTTAAACCAACCACTCGGTTGATTATTTTAATTCATGTAATACAAGCAATGTTAGGGAGTAAATAATTACCTTTAATGAGATTACATAATTTAATTACAAAATTGTTATCAATTACATTGCTTGGAGAAAATGTGGAATTAAATTACAGTTGCATTTGTAAATTTCCATGATTAAAATGTTTGTTACATTTAAAAAATAACTGCAAAAGCTCAGATTTTTTCCCCCCATATCACTTCCTCCTTCTGAAGCTGAGCCTTGTGATTGACTCTCTCTGGTTATGTGCCTTTCTGCTGTAGTCTCAAATACAGTATTTCCACATATGACCTCGATCTACTAGTTTGTCTGAGATTTCGAAAAGGTAGATACATTTTTTAACATAAAAGAACATTTACTTTTGAAAGGGCGATCCCTCCATCTGTGGTCCCTTTTCAAGGTTTCTTATTTCTCCCCAAATGGGGTTTTGAATTTTTGCTGGCCCAATTGGGGGACTTAGATCAGGGGATGTCGTCAATCATTGTCAAACATGTATGTCTGTGAAGCCCTTTGAGGTTATTCTGATTAAGAGCTATACAAATAAACTTAACTTGAATAACAGTTTCATCCATCCATTTTCTGTACCGCTTATCCTCACTAGGGTCGCGGGCGTGCTGGAGCCTAGCCCAGCTATCTTCGGGCGAGAGGCGTGGTACACCCTGAACTGGTCACCAGCCAATCGCAGAATAACAGTTTAATTTTTATAATTTGGGACTTTTTATGGAACATTCACTTCTCTGGTTTATCATATTTAGCGACATTTTCTAAATTTTTCACATTAGGTCAACATGGTATCATGTTTTCCACAAGCTTATATACATCCATCCATTTTCTGAGCCGCTTCTCCTCACTATGTCATGGTCTGTGTTTTGGTTTGGGTTGTGTTTAGTTTTGTTCCATGTTTTCCTGTGTTCCATGTTTGTCGTGTGCTCATTAGGTTGTTGTGTCCACCTGTTCTCGTCTACTTTGTGTTGACCAATCAGCTCTCTCTAGCCACTCGTCTTGTCCAGGTGTTCCTCGTTGTCTCGTCAATTTGTTTGTATTTAGTTCCCTGGTTTCTTTCAGTTCTCGTCGGTTCATTGTCACATGTCTTGCCATGTCATAGTCGCCAGTTGTTTTTGTCATAGTCGCCCGTTGTTTTTGTCATAGTCGCCAGTTGTTTTATCATTGTGATTAAATATTATTATTTTGAGATTCCCGCACTCCTGCCTTGCCTCCCTGCTTCCCTGCAATTGGGTCCACCATGTTCTTGCCTTGCGTTCCTCGCCGTCGCACTAACCATGTTCATGACAGAATGAACCGACCAGAACAGGACCCAGCGGGAAGAACATGGCGTCACCCTGGACGCCACCAAACTGCCTCCCACCGTCCTCAGCCTGCCATCCATACCTACCCTCCTCCAGTAAGCCCTATCATTCAGTCTTTTCTGTCCTTTTCCTCGGGTCCCCCCACTTGTCCTAGTTATTCACCATGCCCTACTATTGTACATCCACATGTTTCTTTAGATTCAGATTTTTCTGATTGTGAAGATGGCCCTGATTTAGTTAACCTCCTGTCGGATTCTGACTCGGACACAGATTTAGATTTTTCTGGTTCCTTCCCGAGTTTATCCCGTCCTCGTCAGTTTTTGTCACGTTTCCATGTTTCCAACCCCAGTGAGTCCAAATCCTTTCCCTCGGACCTTTTCTTGGGCACCCGTTTGGCCATCTACCCGGGACCGCCGCGTGGTGGCCAACGGAGGCGCCCAAGTAAAGGTAAAATTTTGCCCCCTCGTTTTTTCCCCCCTGTTCACAAATCACTTGATTTTTCACCTGTTCCCACACGTTGTTCCACGGCTCCAATTAAGTCACGTCTAGTCAAACCTGCCCCCAAGCCATGTTCAGTACCAGCCATTTTTCCTAGTTCACCTTCCCGAGACCTTGTGCACTCTTCCACTCCCGTACCCTCTACTCCCACACCTCAATGGCGGCAGGCTGAGGAAGCGACTGCAGCTCCCGTTCCGGCTAATCGGCAGCTGCGCCAGGCTCCCGTTCCGGCTCCTCGGCAGCTGCGCCAGGCTCCCGCACCGGCGGCGCTCGTCCAGCGGCCGCCACCCGTCCTTGCTCCGGCGGCGCTCGTCCAGCGGCCGCCACCCGTCCTTGCTCCGGCGGCGCTCGTCCAGCGGCCGCCACCCGTCCTTGCTCCGGCGGCGCTCGTCCAGCGGCCGCCACCCGTCCTTGCTCCGGCGGCGCTCGTCCAGCGGCCGCCACCCGTCCTTGCTCCGGCGGCGCTCGTCCAGCGGCCGCCACCCGTCCTTGCTCCAACGGCGCTCGTCCAGCGGCCGCCATTCGACCATGTTCCGGCGGCGCTCGTCCAGCGGCCGCCACCCGTCCTTGCTCCGGCAGCGCTCGTCCAGCGGCCGCCACCCGTCCTTGCTCCGGCGGCGCTCGTCCAGCGGCCGCCACCTGACCCTGCTCCGGCGGCGCTCGTCCAGCGGCCGCCACCTGACCCTGCTCCGGCGGCGCTCGTCCAGCGGCCGCCACCTGACCATGCTCCGGCGGCGCTCGTCCAGCGGCCGCCACCTGACCCTGCTCCTGCGGCGCTCGTCCAGCGGCCGCCACCCGTCCTTGCTCCGACGGCGCTCGTCCAGCGGCCGCCACCCGTCCTTGCTCCGGCGGCACTCGTCCAGCGGCCGCCACCCGTCCTTGCTCCGGCGGCGCTCGTCCAGCGGCCGCCACCCGTCCTTGCTCCGGCGGCGCTCGTCCAGCGGCTGCCATCCGAGCACGTTCTGGCGGCGCTCGTCCAGCGGCCGCCACCCGACCACGCTCCGGCGGCGCTCGTCCAGCGGCCGCCACCCGACCACGCTCCGGCGGCGCTCGTCCAGCGGCCGCCACCCGTCCTTGCTCCGGCGGCGCTCGTCCAGCGGCCGCCACCCGTCCTTGCTCCAACGGCGCTCGTCCAGCGGCCGCCATCCGACCATGTTCCGGCGGCGCTCGTCCAGCGGCCGCCACCCGTCCTTGCTCCGGCGGCGCTCGTCCAGCGGCCGCCACCTGACCCTGCTCCAACGGCGCTCGTCCAGCGGCCGCCACCCGTCCTTGCTCCAACGGCGCTCGTCCAGCGGCCGCCATCCGACCATGTTCCGGCGGCGCTCGTCCAGCGGCCGCCACCCGTCCTTGCTCCGGCGGCGCTCGTCCAGCGGCCGCCACCCGTCCTTGCTCCGGCGGCGCTCGTCCAGCGGCCGCCACCTGACCCTGCTCCAACGGCGCTCGTCCAGCGGCCGCCACCTGACCCTGCTCCAACGGCGCTCGTTCAGCGGCCGCCACCCGTCCTTGCTCCGGCGCCGCTCGTCCAGCGGCCGCCACCCGTCCTTGCTCCGGCGGCGCTCGTCCAGCGGCCGCCACCCGTCCTTGCTCCGGCGGCGCTCGTCCAGCGGCCGCCACCCGTCCTTGCTCCGGCGGCGCTCGTCCAGCGGCCGCCACCCGTCCTTGCTCCGGCGGCGCTCGTCCAGCGGCCGCCACCCGTCCTTGGCCCTGTAAAGACCCTGGTGCTTGGCGTCCTGGACGACCTCCTGACCCGCCCTGCCAAGCACCTCACCTCGGGTGGCCTGGATGGCCACCAGACTGACCTGAGGGGTGGACTCTGTACCCTCCTCCAGGCCCCCTTCCGCCCACCCTGGGTTGATGACTTTTTGGTTGTTGTTTGGGGAACGTCTGGGATCCGTTCCTTTAGAGGGGGGTTACTGTCATGGTCTGTGTTTGGGTTTGGGTTGTGTTTAGTTTTGTTCCATGTTTTCCTGTGTTCCATGTTTGTCGTGTGCTCATTAGGTTGTTGTGTCCACCTGTTCTCGTCTACTTTGTGTTGACCAATCAGCTCTCTCTAGCCACTCGTCTTGTCCAGGTGTTCCTCGTTGTCTCGTCAATTTGTTTGTATTTAGTTCCCTGGTTTCTTTCAGTTCTCGTCGGTTCATTGTCGTTGTCTTGGCATGTCATAGTCGCCAGTTGTTTTTGTCATAGTCGCCCGTAGTTTTTGTCATAGTCGCCAGTTGTTTTATCATTGTGATTAAATATTATTATTTTGAGATTCCCGCACTCCTGCCTTGCCTCCCTGCTTCCCTGCAATTGGGTCCACCATGTTCTTGCCTTGCGTTCCTCGCCGTCGCCCTAACCATGTTCATGACACACTAGGGTCGCGGGCGTGCTGGAGCCTATCCCAGCTGTCATCGGGCAGAGCTTATATACAGTATATGTAAAATGCAACAAACACATTTTTATGATGTATTTACAGTTCATTATGTTTTGCTATCAGTGTATTTGTGTAAAAAAACTAATATGTGATCAATTTCAAAATAATGATCTATGGTTTGAATCCACTTTTTTTTTTTTAAAGGAAACATCCAGGTTGATGCCTTAATTCTAAATTAAGAAAATTGATCAAAATGTAATGAAATGTAAATAGTTATATTACTTTGAGAAAGTAATTGAAATAGCTACACTACTATTACATTTTAAACAGGGTAACGTGTAACTGCAACCATCTACATTTCCAAAGTAATCTTCCCAACACTGAATACAAGCTTTAATTGCCTGAATCTGAATCACACCCCTCTGCATTTGCCATGTGTGGATGAAGCATTAAAGACTGGACCAACTATCCCATTCGTATTAGATCCAAAACAACAGATATGTGCTATCTGAGAAAAGAGTTCAGTGTTTGTGATCAAAATAGTCACCGTTTTTGCTGTTTATGCTGTTTCACTGGTGTTGTGTTTTGATTTGCAGGAGGGAGCACTCTAATCATAAGGGCAGGAGCGCTTTCTCTATTGATCGACACACAAATTGAAGCCTGCTGGGCCAGTGTTAGCTGCTTAACCACAGCTCAATACTAGAAAAGTGAGTGTGTTTGTGCTTTGTGTGTGTGTGAGTGTAGTTGTGCAGCAGCTTTGCTGTGTCTGCAACTTTGTGCATGCATCCACTTGAACAATATGAATGTGAGACGATGCTGGGGGGCTGATGTCGATCAATACTAATGATATATTAATGCTTTCTGGCCCAGATTATCATTTACCACTAAATTCTCTTTCTGCTGGGTGACATTGTGTTTGTGTTTGTGTGTGTATTTACCAATCTATTACATCCATCCATTTTTACAGGTATCTTTTGAAGAGGATAATCCCTGCTTTTGGATGAATGAATGAAGTTGTGTTTTAGAGAATTGTTGTCTACAAGTTCTATTTGAAGAAAGTTGATAATTCAGCAATAATACAAAAAAAAAATCCCTCAACTGCATATTTAATGAAATACGTGTTAATAGTGTACTTTACATTGTAATGTAGAAATTTAGGGTACCATATGTCAGTGAGATTCTTTCAAAATTAGTACACCAGGATATACAGTAACATCCATACATTTTCTATACCACTTATCCTGTTCAGGGTCACGGGAAGCTGGAGCCTATCAGGATAAAACATCAATTAGTTAATCAATAAAGTAATCTATGCTTTATCCTGATAGGCTCCAGCTTCCATATTTAAAAGTTAAGAAAGTTTACATGCGTGATTTTGCATTGAGGCCGCACGGTGGACGACTGGTTAGAGCGTTTGCCTCACAGTTCCGAGGACCGGGGTTCAATCCCCGGTCCCGCCTGTGTGGAGTTTGCATGTTCTCCCCGTGCCTGCGTGGGTTTTCTCCGGGCGCTCCGGTTTCCTCCCACATCTCAAAAAACATGCATGGTAGGTTAATTGAAGACTCTAAATTGCCCGTAGGTGTGAATGTGAGTGTGAATGGTTGTTTGTTTATATGTGCCCTGCGATTGGCTGGCAACCAGTTCAGGGTGTACCCCGCCTCCTGCCCAATGATAGCTGGGATAGGCTCCAGTACGCCCGCGACCCTAGTGAGGAGACGCGGCTCAGAAAATGGATGGATGGCTTTAAACAGCGTGAGGATTTGCAAATTGTTAAAGTGCTCCGAGAAAATGTTTAGTAGTTTTCAATCAAACAAACATACAAAAATCTTACTTCCATGAGATAACACAAAAACAAACAAACAAAATATCATAATTATGCTGCTTCAAAAAGATAACCACATTTACTTTTAACCTGTTGCAAATTATGGGAACGTAATGTCTAACACGGGACACAACCGCTAATTTTAGAGTCGAAATGCACGTCACAATTTCTCTGCCTAATAAAAGACCTTTCTATTTCCTATTCTGGGTCTTTAAGGGGTAAGCACCAGCAATTCTATTGATTCAGTGACAGACAAGTTATCTTCTTCTCTGTGCCTCAGGGCAGAAATTTGAGACCAGTTTGATAAAAAGTGACCTTCAAAAAGTGCCTTACTTTCTGTCTTTGTACTCCTCATCTGAACTCTATCTGCTGAGTGCCTGCCTTTCTGTCCTCTCTAGTTTCTATATCTATACTGTATATCACATAAGCAGCTACTTTGGTTGGGTGTTGAAGAACTGCAGTACATATTTTTTTTATCAGCTATATCACTTCTAAGGGCATAGTTGAGTGGTCCTGCATTCGAATCCTGCCTGAGGCGCGACCTGTGTGAAATTTGCATGTTCTCCCTGTGCTTGAAAAGGTTTTCTGTGGGTACTCACACATTCCAAAAACATGCATGTTAGGTTAACTGATTGCCTCTAATACTCTGTTGTTCTGAATGTGTGTTTGAATGGTTGTTTGTCTATATGTGCCTTGCAAGTGACTGGCGACCAGTACAAGTTGTCGGTTGCCCAAAGTCATCTGCAGGCTCCAGGCAACCCTAATGAGGACAAGTGCTAAAGAAAATGGATGGATGGATGAATCGATATCTGTTTTTAGCAGATATTGTCTTGTATCCAGCATGCCATTAAACAAATACAAGCGAATACAGTATCGTGTTGTCGAACTTTGTCGTAGCGTCGGAGTATGGTACTCTTTCGCACAGCCCAAACATATTAGGAGGCGGCGGCGTTGCTGAGGAGGATTCTGCATGGATCAACCGGGCCTGATCCTGAGGAAAAAACACTTTCCTGAAGGCATCTACCTGCGGCACTTCCTATAATCTCTTTAAATGGACTTTCATGCTGCTTCAGCTAACATTGTACAGCGCCAGACTATGTGATAAATGTTGCCTACTCGACATCCATTGCAGCCTGGTCATCCTGGAAGGGGGATTCCTTCCATCTGTCGTCCCTTCTCAAGGTTTCTTCTTCTCTCCCTAAATGGTGTTTGGAGTTTTTCCTTGCCAGCTTGGGGGGTCAGATAGATGGGGTAGATCAAGGATGTTGTCGATCTTTTTCAACCGTGGGCTTGTGAAGCCCTTTTTCAGACTCTTTTTGATTAAGGGCCATACAAACAACTCAACATCAATTTAAATGTATGCACTTTGACAGGCACACAGATATTGTCAAGCACACAAATATCCACTCCTCAAAAACAGAAACACAGCAGAAAGTAATGGAGAAGGACCACACACACACCCAGGCACGCCGGCACGCACACACATTTCCAACAAAACACAGGATGGTTTAGTGCATAACAGTGTGAGAAATGTGAAAAACGAAGCACACAAACCCTTTTGTTTTCTGCTGGCGTGTCTGTCTGTCATCAGTCCCAAATTTTAGAAACCACAGGGTCCTAAAAAAACAACAACAAAAAAACCCAAACAATTCAGGAGTCAGTTGTAGGACATCAACTTCCTGTTGATTTCACTAAAGCCATGATGGTAAAACAAGTTCGCATTCAGCAAATAAATATGTTGTACTTTAATACACAATAACAACATTTGAGGTTGCCAAAATACTTCATATGTTCGTAAAGTAAATTCTTTCTGGTCACTTGTGAGAAAACTCTACTTTCCCTTTTGAGGCTTTTCTGACTCCTGACAAAAAAATCCATGTCAATCAATGGTAGTCAACTATCAAGCAGGTGCATTTTTTTAGTCATTTAGGGGCTCAAATCAAACGCAGTCATCGGGACCTCCAAGTGTGTACTGCACTGACAGACGTTTTATTTGTACCTAAACAATGATCTTTTCCTTTCGGCTTCTCCCGTAAGGGGTTGCCTTAAATTCCTTATTGAGGATTGTTAACCTAACAAGTCAAACATCTCAACGCTTTTACTGTAATTCATAAGAATATTAATCAGGTTTACTATAGTTGACCATTTCAACCACTTTAATACTCAGTGAATATGAACAATGTCACTCATGTCGCTCTCCACTTGATCTGTTTTGCTTCCTCATCGGCTGACACTGACAGCAGTGCTACTGCTACTGGGAGGAGTGGTATAGTATTGCAAGTACTGATGAAAATTTACTTCTGGGCTTTTTATCTCCTACAGCCCACTGGGGTAATCCAGTTTCATTTTCCTCACAACCGCTTTCCTACTGTCTTGCTGAATCAAATCTGCACATGTGCAGTAAGAAGATGGAATAGACCATTGCATGAGAAACGAGTGGCGAGCATTCAAAGCATTTTGAGTTTGAAGAAAACTTTATTAATGTATTTTAGAAGGCTTTGGGGTCCCTGGAAATCTTGGGTCACCAGGCAGATGTCTGTGTTTTAGTAATAGTAAATCCGTAGTAAATAATAAGTAAGTAATAGTAAATTTTGTAGCAAACTGATCATGCACTAAACCCATGATTCAATTCAGTCTGTTACTAATACTTAATCAATCTCCAAAAAGTTAAAAGCACACAAGCACACCCTAAACAACCCTAAGCAAAGCAAAAGCATGTACACATGAAAAAGCTATTAAAAAAACATGGACCCTTTTTCTTCTCATAATAATTGCAATTAAACGAATAAGGTAAAACATTTTAAACTGAATATAATTACAATATATAATTGTTTTCTGCAATTGGCAACCATTTCAGGGTGTACCCCGCCTCCTGCCCGATGATTGGTGGGATAGGCTCCAGCACGCCCGCGACCCTAGTGAGGAGAAGCGGCTCAGAAAACGGATGGATAATTGTTTTACAAATATTTTTCCATAATTAAGATTGAATAATAACACATATTTCCAGTTTTTCAGCGTCTAGCCTTGCAAACCTGATCTAGAAACTTCAAATTTCACTTTGAATTTGCTTTTAGCAGCATGCCTAGATTAAAAGGGAGATGTGACGAAAGCCAACACTGTAGTGCGGCGCAACAGTAAAACATCCATCCATCCATTTTCTGAGCCGCATCGCCTCACTAGGGTCGCGGGCGTGCTGGAGCCTATCCCAGCTGTCATCGGGCAGGAGGCGGGGTACACCCTGAACTGGTTGCCAGCCAATCGCAGGGCACAGAGAAACAAACAACCATTCACACTCACATTCACACCTACGGGCAATTTAGAGTCTCCAATTAATGCATGTTTTTGGGATGTGGGAGGAAACCGGAGTGCCCAGAGAAAACCCACGCAGGCACAGGGAGAACATGCAAACTCCACACAGGCGGGACCGGGGATTGAACCCGGGTCCTCAGAACTGTGAGGCTGACGCTCTAACCAGTCCGCCACCGTGCCGCCACAGTAAAACAATGGACCCAATTAATTGATATATAGATTAGGGCTGTTTTTTTTAATCAGATTAATCACACTTTTGCATTTTGATTATTTGTGATTAATCACAGGTGCCAAATACATTTCGCTTTGAGATGGGAGTTTTTACTTGTACTTCGATGAATTGTTTTTTTCCAAAAGTCTCATCGGGGTGACTTTTGAAGCAAAATTTTCTGCCGAGCACACCAGTTGGCGTCTCCTCACTCATTTTTGCACTGGCGTAAGCATTGACCTGATCACTGAATTTATAGCAACCTGCACCGCATTTCAGATATCCATCCGCGGTTAAGGTAAAGGAGCGTGTGTGGTCAAAATAAACTGTGTGATTAATCTGAGTTAATACACGATTAATGTGATACATTTTTGTGTGATTAATCATGAGTTAACGCTTTAACTTTAACAGCCCTAATTTAGATATAGATATTTTTTATATTTGAAGTTCTGTACATACAGTGTAAAAATGATTTAAGATAGATTTGTAAATATTTCTTAAACTGCAGCTGACATTGTTGACATTGTTTATACGATGTTAATAGCTGGTTAACAATTGCAGTTAAAAATAAAAGTGTGAACAACTCTGTAGTGTAGGAATGTTTTTTCTTAAATAACAGATTTTATAAAGAAATTAATGAAAATAGTGCTGCTGTTTCAAATGAAATTACACTAACAGTTTCAGAATTTTCGGTCTCTCACCTCTAGGTCCTCTCTGTGTGACCTCTCTCGCTCTTCAAAGTCTCTGGTTCTTCGTCGAGCGTCCTCAAATGCTGCCTGAGCCAAAGCGTCCTCATGCTGTACACACGCACAGTCGCAGGCACACACACAGAGCAAGTTGCAAACCTGTTATTTTATAAAAGCTTAAGTGAGATACAGTAGTAAGGCATAATGTGCTGCATCATGTAAGTTAAGTTAACCATTCTTCTGGTAGTATGTTCTGCGCTACCTGTGCCCTCTCATCATCATATTCCAGGAATCCCATCCCATCCAGCCTCTGTAGGTCGATCCAACCTCTCCAAATCACACACACTCCATTCAAGATCATCGGCGCCTTTAAATGGACCTGACGAAACAAAGAAGGAAAACATCTCCAATACATTTGACTAAAATATCGACATAACAGTATATTAGGGACATGGAGGTTATACTGAACATGATATGGATTATTTAGCATCGCCTGAAACTGATTGACTGTTGAGAAAGACCAAAAAAAATTTTTTTTTAAATAAATCAGGTCAACAGTTTCCTAATGCAACAGATCGACTAAATGAGGCAGTCACTATTAGTGCAACATTAAGATAGTCTGAAAGAAAACTAATACTCAACACATCATTATAGATACAGTATGTTTTCTGTGTCAATGTTATAATGCGTAGCCTTTTACATACAGTATAACGGTTTCTATGAGTTTGTGGTTTTTATAAGGAATACTGGGAATATTGATTTCAACTTCAAAACATTTGAAGTCTTATTCTATGCATACAATACAGTAAATGTATAAATCATCCCCCTCCACATTTTGCTAAATTCACCTGTTAATTTGTTAAAGAGTTATTTTACTTATTTATTCAACGTTTTTGATTTCTGGATGTCTGAATGCCCGAATGTCAGCATAGTCAAGGCACACAATTTGCAGTTTGAATTCAATTGAATTTTGAAACATTATTTTCAGTAGGAATTTATGGAAATAGAATTAGAACTGTCATTTCAAGGGGACATTAAAAAAAAATGACTTTTTAATTGCTTGTATACAAATAGTTCCCTCACCCATCAAGTGTGAAATTAAGTCAATTTCAATCAAGTTCAACTTATAACGTGTACTCTAATTCTTGATATTTTGAGTATTTTGACGAATTTATGTCATACAACTTTAAAATTGCAAAAAAAGGCAATTACATTTCCTTTTAAGTAAAATGTTAACTTCATCTGTCCATCCATTTTCTCTGCCGCTTTTGCACCTGAGCTGGAAGCCAACCCAGCTGACTTCAGACAAAAGAGGGGTGGGGTACAACGCCCTGGACTGGTCACAAGTCAAGCTCGGGGCACATACCTGTATAGCGACAGATAATCATTCTCATGCACATTCATGATGTAACTGAGTGGACACTGAACCCACACTGCCAGCTCCGAAGTTAGGAGAATGTACCACTATACCATCCAAGTGTTAAAAAAATAAAATAAAAATGGAAAAATAATTTAACCACTCCAAATAGTGACAATAAAAACAGTAAAACACTCTTAGTTTAATAACAAGTAAGGGCACATATGGTGACACTGGGAAAAAAGTATTGGAACGCAAAAAGGACAAAGGCATTGGGACATAGCTAGAAAAACAAATTCATTTTACTGCTTTGAATGCTTTACATTAAGTAAGTTAGGTAATTTTGTTTCTTCTTTGCTTCACACATTTTTATCTTAATAGCCCTGGATCAATCTTTTAGGATAGGTGTAGCAGAAAAGCCACAAAAACAAAGCAAATCACACATACATATGTGAGGTCTCACACGACATGCCGATGTCACGAGTGACACCCAAGTTTTGTCAACTTTAGAGATCTCGACTATAGAGGTTCTGCTGTAGATTTCATTTTATTTTTTCAATTGAACTTGTTGTAATTTGTCCAAGTAGCACAAAAACCTTCGTGTGAGTCATTGGACTGACACAGAACATGGTAAGGCTTTTACAGCAGCTGTTAATACAAACTTTAATCAAATGAGGATGGACAACAAATGAATATGTGTGATGGACAAAAACTATGAAAATCACAAAACCCAAGACGGTACCGCATCAGTAGATATACATTGTCGTACAATGGAGCAGAGTGGAGAAGTGTCCTCTATCGTGTGTATACACAATTATGCAGGGAACTCTCAGGGCGAAATAAACACAAGATTATCTCTAAAAAAAAAATCTGTCTGTCCACCTGTCAATATTGTATTTGATCTTTTAATGCCATTATCGTTTCTACTACTTCAATCTGCTTTCTGTGGTATTTTTGTTGTTGTCATCAAATTAAACATGATTTGAAGAATTAATCAACAACTCAAACACATCTTCCACTACATACATGCTGTTATTTTCTTTGAGAGATTGGGCAGCTCCACGCTCAGTACTTTACTCGGGTTATTTTTGGAGGCGCTCATACAGGGACCTCTTTTACCACAGCAATTCACACTGCACCAAGGATGTAGGGGGACCGCACCCCGAGAAGTTGTGGGTTTTAGGTTTATTCCAATTCATATGTGCGCGTGTGTGCATAAGACAAGGAGAGAGTAGAAAAATTAGTGGCAGAAAGGGAGAGATGGCTTCCACATCATTGGGGCAGAATGGTACTTTAAAAAGAAAGCTTCGCTTTGCCTGACGATGAAAATGTGTGTGTGTTGTGTGTCTGTATGAGGGGAAAATATGCAGAAACGGTCCAACCACAGACTTCCTCTGAGAACCATGTCAACCCCCACATCCATTTGCTAACACACACACACACACACACACACACACACACACACACACACACACACACACTGAAAAAGAAAAGGCAATACAGCAAAATGTGGCATAAAATTCTGCCTCCTCCTCAAAAAAAAAAATGGAAGAGCTGGTTTATTTGGTTAGGCCTGGAAGCATTGGTTTGATTGCCTGAAGGTTAGTGTACTGTTCAGACGTGATATCCTGTTGGCAACGTGCAAACCAATCCTCAGGAGGGCCAGGTCTTTATTTGAAAATGATTCATTTTAATCCCTTTTAAATTTACGAACATTTCGTTTCTAGGTTTTCAAGTGCAATTCCCTTAAATATTTTTTTACTTTATTTTAACCAACTGTTGAAACTTGTTGCACCACAACATACTGTATTTGTTAAATGCTCAGAAGCTAAAAAAGTGTCGCAGATAGAGATAAAGATTCGAAGTCTGTAAACAAACATCGGATTATTTTGATGTGCAACAAACACACAACAACAAGTGCTAGCAAAACACAAGGTGTCCAGACTGGTCTATTAATATTATAAACCCTAAACAGCTAAAGTGCCAGTAGGTAGGGCAGCGTACTGTAGCACTGACAGACATGATGTTCTCTTCTAATTACAACAAATTATTTTGAAGCTTTAGTTTTCTTTGACAGGTTGAATACTGAAAACATATGGCCGAGCCCACACCCCAGTTATTATGTGTAATATTTAACCTATTATTATTATTATTATTATTCATCCATCCATGTTCTGAGCCGCTTCTCCTCACTAGGGTCGCGGGCGTGCTGGATCCTATCCCAGCTATCATCGGGCAGGAGGCGGGGTACACCCTGAACTGGTTGCCAGCCAATCGCAGGGCACGTACAAACAAACAACCATTCGCACTCACATTCACACCTACAGGCAAATTAGAGTCTCCAATTCATGCATGTTTTTGGGATGTGGGAGAACGCAGGCACGGGGAGAACATGCAAACTCCACACAGGCGGGGCTGACGCTCTAACCAGTCGGCAACCGTGCCGCCTATTATTATTCACTTTATTCTTATTTTCTATGCATCCAATTCCATATAATTTTGAGGGAACTCTTTGGGCCTTTTTTTAATTCGAGCTTGTATCAATGCACAAAGTTTCACAAAGGCATAATTGGGGCAAAAAAGATCCCATAGGCAAATGTGCTCATAAAGTATTCCTACAGGCCAGGAAATCCAAGACACGATGTCCACTTTACCTCTATAAATTTAATTTAATTTAATATAATTTCATTTGGAGACTGACTTAGACAAGATCGGGGATTTATATTATTAAACATGTTCATGTCATGAAACTACAATAACAGTTACAGTTCTCTTTGTTGAAATTACAGTAAATACTGTACATTCTACACTGTGAATGTGTGACACAGATGTAGAGAGAAGAGTTGGCACAGCAGCTCTCATTCAGTCTCATGCCAGCCATCCAGTCAGCATCTAACAAGTGCCCCGTAACACACAAAATAATGCCCACAAACTGCGATAACACAAGAGGCATCTTTGTTTTCTGATTTTTGAGGAGTGACAGTATGTGCCTCCGATCACACGCATACACAATTTGTACTTTGTGTCTATTCCGTCCCGTGTGCTTGACTTAGTTGAAATTGTCTTACATCAAATTTCAATCAAACCAATGTAAATCAGTGTTTGGTGTCAACTGAATAACATGGGTCACACACAACTCATGCTCTTCTTTTTCATTCTTTCTTTATTTCCAACCAACACCAGCACTCCTGCCAGGACAATAAAGAAAAGGATCTGAGTATTCGTCTCAATACTCATCCCTGATTCACACACACACACACACACACACACACTGCAAGTCTATCACAGCCAGCTACAGTACATGACACCAACGCTGTGCTGATGTCACATCATTTCAGATGTTCGGGGGATAAATCACGCTGGTCATGAGGAAGTGATGCTGGGGCCATTCTCTATATACACTACAGTAAGTTAAAGTTAAGCTTGTGAAAGTTCCAACAACTGTGTCAGTTGAAAAGATGTTTATTTGTAAGAGTAACACATTGACTTTTATTCCTTGTCTGACATGGCACAATCCATTTCTTGGGAAAAAGACAAAATGAGGGGTGTTTAAGTTTTGTGTGTGTGTGTGTTTGGGTGTGCATCAAGCGACAGAAGCAGGTGGAGAAAAAACATGTTAGTGGGAAACCCCGTTCCAAACCAGAGAGCAAGCATTACTGGTCTTTTGTGTGCCACACATGCACCCACACAGGCACAGTGAGGGCTGAAATACACACAGATAAATAGACTATTGTATGAGGGGCCATTTGGGACATTATTCAGTATTAGCTCTCACACTTACTATTCAAATGCTTACACACACACACAAACGACTGAAAGGCTCTCATAAGTACTACTCAAACAGTCTCATACACACGAGTCTTGCTCTCATTAACATTACTCAAATGTTCTCATTTACACTAGTGAAATGCTCTCATTTACACTACTCAAATGCTCTCATTTACACTACTCAAATGCTATCATACACACAAGTCTTGCTCTCATTAACACTACTCAAATGCTATCATACGCACGCGTCTTGCTATCATCAACACTACTCAAATGTGTTCATTCTCGCGCATCACTGGCATTCACGCGTCCATGTCAATCATGCTCACACGTGAATAGTGTAAATCTTTTATTAGGTAGTTCAATTCAAAAAGTGAAATTATCGAGATGAACTGCACACTGCACACACTCAGAGTGAAGTATTTCATATTTAAAATATGTATTATTTTGATGATTGTAGCACATAGCAAATAAAAAAATAACTACCCATATTGAGAAACTAAAATATTACGTCAAACGAAATAGTCAATTAATTCAAGAAATAAAGTGATTTTTAAAGTAGGAATTAGGTTGGAATTTGCACTCTGAAAAGTATTTCAGTGTTTAATCACTCTATGAGTATTGAAGAAAAACATTTCAACTATATTCTAATTTATTAAGATGTACCGATATTTTAAAAAGTCAAAATATTTGACTCTGACTGTGTGTAGTCTGGAGTGCATATCTATGACACGAGTTTCACAACGGCAATTAAATTCCTTCATTCCCTTTGGACACCTCATTAGGTACAGGGGAGCTTAAACGCGACTATCCGGCCATCCTGCCTGCAACGAACCGTATACGTTTCAGATTGTAACGCAGCGGTGTTGAAACTCTGTCTTGAGTCCAGGAGTAAACACACGTCCACTGCGCTTCAGCCCGAAAGGCACATTTATTCGGCAGCATCCGCGACTGAATAATGCCGTCTTGCTCTTGATAGACGAGCCAGCCTAGCCCTAAATCATACACGACACGGCTTCTGATTGGCCGATCATTATGTCATATCCCCCAGCACTTACACATTAAAAGCAACCATTTTAAATCAACGATGAAAAGCGTTATTGTAACACAATAATCAACAAGTATACGACATATACATTAAAAATATCTGTATGTACTTCTTCTTTTCCTTTCGGCTTGTCCCTTTAGGGGTCGCCAGAGCGCGTCATCCTTTTCCATGTAAGCCTATCTCCTGCATCCTCCAGCTCTGCTTCCTGTTGTCTCTTCCGTACATCCGTACATCATGGCTGGCCTCACCACTGTTTTATAAACTTTGCCCTTCATCCTAGCAGAGACTCTTCTGTCACATAACACACCTGACACCTTCCTCCACCCGTTCCAAGCTGCTTGGACCCATTTCTTCACTTCCTGACCACACTCACTATTGCTCTAGATGGTTGACCCCAAGTATTTAAAGTCCTCCACCCTTGCTATCTCTTCTCCCTTAGCCTCACTCTTCCCTCACCAGCCCTCTCATTCATGCACATATATTCTGTCTTACTTCGGCTAATCTTCATTCCTCTGCTTTCCAGTGCATGCCTCCATCTTTCCAACTGTTCCTCCACCTGCTCCCTGCTTTCACTGCACATCACAATGTCATCTGCAAACATCATGGTCCACGGGGATTCCAGTCTAACCTCATCTGTCAGCCTATCCATCACCACTGCAAAGGGGCTCAGGGCTGATCCCTGATGCAGTCCCACCTCCACCTTAAATTCGTCTGTCACACCTACAGCACACCTCACCGCTGTTCTGCTGCCGTACATGTCCTGTATTATTCTAACATACTTCTCTGCCACTCCAGACGTCCACATGCAGTACCACAGTTCCTCTCTGGGTACTCTGTCATAGGCTTTCTCTAGATCTACAAAGACACAATGTAGCTCCTTCTGACCTTCTCTGTACTTTTCAATCAACATCCTCAAGGCAAATAATGCATCTGTGGTACTCTTAAAACATGAAACCATACTGTTGCTCGCAAATACTCACTTCTGTCCTGAGTCTAGCCTCCACTACTCTTACCCATAACTTCATTGTGTGGCTCATCAACTTTATTCCTCTATAGTTCCCACAGCTCTGCACATCACCCTTGTTCTTAAAAATGGGCACCAGCACACTTTTCCTCCATTCCTCAGGCATCTTCTCACGTGCTAGAATTCTATTGAACAAGCTGGTCAAAAACTCCAGAGCCACCTATCCGAGATGCTTCCATACCTCGACAGGAATGTCATCAGGACCAACTGCCTTTCCATTTTTCATCCTCTTTAATGCCTTTCCTACTTCCCCCTTACTAATCATTGACACTTCCTGGTCCACCACACTTGCCTTTTCTACTCACCCTTCTCTCATTTTCCTCATTCATCAACTCCTCAAAGTATTCTTTCCATCTAGCTAGCACACTGCTGGCACCAGTCAACATATTTCCATCTCTATCCTTAATCACCCTAACCTGCTGCACATCCTTCCCATCTCTATCCCTCTGTCTGGCCAGCCTGTATAGATCCTTTTCTCCTCCTTTAGTGTCCAACCTGCCACACATGTCATCATATGCCTCTTGTTTGGCCTTTGCCACCTCTACCTTTGCCCTGCGTCACATCTCAATGTATTCCTTTCGCCTCTCCTCGGTCCTCTCAGAGTCCTTCTCTCCTTTCCTGCCAGAAGATACACCAATTACTCTCTTGCCTGCCTCTCTGATCACCTTGGCTGCAGTGGTCCACTCTTCTGGAAGCTCCTCCTGTCCACCGAGAGCCTGTCTCACCTCTTCCCGAAAAGCTGCACAACACTCGTCCTTGTCTCAGCTTCCACCACATGGTTCTCTGCTCTGCCTTTGTCTTCCTAATCTTCCTCCCCACCACCATAGTCATCTTCACACTCTTCCCTACCACTACCTTACAGTCGGTAACCTCCTTCAGATTACATTGTCTGCACAAGATGTAATGCACCTGCGTGCTTCTACCTCCGCTCTTGTAAATCACCCTATGGTGGTGCCTCTTCTGGAAAAAAGTGTTCACTACAGCCATTTGCATCCTTTGTGCAAAGTCTACCACCATCTGTCCCTCCAAGTTCCTTTCCTGGAAGCCGTTCTTACCCATCACTTCTTCATTACCCCTATTTCCTTCACCAACATGTCCATTACAATCTGCACCAATCACGACTCTCTCTCTGTCTGGGATGCTCAGAACTACTTCGTCTAGCTCCTTCCAGAATTTCTCTTTCACCCCTAGGTCACATCCTACCTGTGGGGCATAGCCACTAATCACATTATACATAACACCCTCAATTTCAAGTTTCAGCCTCATCACTCGGTCTGATACTCTTTTCACCTCCAAGACATTCTTAGCCAACTCTTCTTTTAAAATAACACCGACTCCATTCCTCTTCCCATCTACACCATGGTAAAATAATTTAAACCCTGCCCCTAAACTTCTAGCCTTACTGCCTTTCCATCTGGTCTCCTGGACACACAATATATCAACCTTTCTCCTAATCATCATGTCAACCAACATTCAAAGTCCCCACATTCAGTTCTAAGCTCTGTGTTTTCGTCTTCTCTTTCTGCCGAAGAACCCGCTTTCCACCTCTTCTTCTTCTTCGACTTCGACCCACAGTAGCTGAATTTCCAACGGCGCCCTGCAGGTTGACGGCGCCAGTGGCCACGACCGATCCGGTATGGAATTCTTTGGATGGACGCTCATATTTGTTTGGCAAAGTTTTAAGCTGGGTGCCCGTCCTGACGCAACCCTCTGCATTTATCCGGGCTTGGGACCGGCCTACAGTTTGCACTGGCTTGTGCACCCCATAGGACTGCAAAATATATGTATGTACTATACAGTATAATACTATGTAATGCTACTGCTTAAGTTAGGCTAACTATTGTATTTTATGGCTGTTGGTCAATGCCATATTTTATTTTGAAACCACTTACTTTTCAATTAATATAAATACACGCTCACATACACACCTCAAATTTTTGCACACATACAGGTCAAACACACTCGCATGAACATGTCAAATCTATTCAAATACCATCCTCAAAACCATTCATAAAATATACTCAAATCCTTTCACATTTCCATCTCAAATGCTCGCATACATACTTGTGGGAGATTTATTTTAAGATAGATAGATAGATAGATAGATAGATAGATAGATAGATAGATAGATAGATAGATAGATAGATAGATAGATAGATAGATAGATAGATAGATTGATAAATTTTGACAAATAGTTATAGACATAACTATAGATAGATAAAGTCTATCTATCTCGATCTATTAGATTATAGATAGACAAATTCTATGTCTGTCTATCTATTTATGTGTTTATCTATAGCTATAAGTCTATAACTATTTGTCAAAATGTATCTATCTATCTGTGTTAGTCTATGAGAGCATTTGAGTAGTGTTGATGAGAGCAAGATGCGTGCATATGAGAGCATTTGAGTAGTGTAAATGAGAGCGAGACTCGTGCGTATTAGAGCATTTGACTAGTGTAAATCAGAGCATTTGACTAGTGTAAATGAGAGAATTTGTGTAGTGTAAATGAGAGCATTTGACTAGTGTAAATGAGAGCATTTGACTAGTTTAAATGAGAACATTTGAGAAGTGTCAATGAGAGCATTTGAGTAGTGTAAATGAGAGCACTTGAGTAGTAGCAATGAGAGCATTTGAGTAGTCGATGAGAGCATTTGAGTAGTGTTAATGAGAGCAAGACTTGTGCGTATGAGAGTGTTTGAGTAGTACTTATGAGAACCTTTCAGTAGTTTGTGTGTGTGTGAAAGCATTTGAATAGTAAATGTGAGAGCTAATCCTGAATAATGTCCCTAACAGCCCCTCATAGTTTGCACATGCTCACATGCGCACGTGCTCAAACACACACACGAGCACATTGTTCATTCTTTTGGTTTTATGAAAGTCACTAAAGGAAAGACTAAAAAGCCACCCACTCAAGAGGAAAACATGTTTTCATTTGGGAATGATACATTCTCAATTAAACATGGTACAATGTCGAATTGCATTTAAACTTCAGGGACATTCAAGTCTTCATTGCTGATGTTTAATGTGTTGTAATATATTCATGAATACAAGAAGGAGCCACATTTAAGACATGCTTTGTGAACCCACACCATCTTTTAAGCCTTTTGTTATAATATGTTCGTGACTCTTTTCCAGTTTGTTGATTGGAAAACATTTCACGCTCAGAATTTCACACTGAAAACATTTCCCATATGTTTTCTATTTTATAATAATGTTATAATGGTTCACTGGCAGTTTGTATTTCCACTGTGAGCCTGTAGACAGTTGGGCTCCTTTTTGTATGAACCAACTGCTGCTTGCTCCGACAGAATTGTCATGCAAATGCACACAGACTGTAGAGAGAGTCATTTACCGAGGTTTGGATGTGAAGTGACCAGACCGAGATGAGTCATTCATTCTAATATATTTCATTTCGGGTCCCAGCAGTTATTTTTTTATATGACATATGCTGTTTTGTGACAAAAACAGTTTGCTGATAATTTGACCTTAAACAAAATATTGCTTTATCAGTTTCATTTCTTTCCGTATTTGTACCCGATACCCAGTGCTTGGTACATGGTTTATACAGTTGACATGTAAAAGATGGAGACTAGCAACAGATAATTTAGACTCTTCAATGAACCTAACACACGTTTTGGGATTGTAGAGGGAAAGCGGAGTAGCGAGAACCCACACAAGCACTGGGAGAACATGCAAAAAGTACAGACAACAATAATAGTCACTGTACTGCTGTCACAAGTGAGTTTAAGGAATTATCATAACAAAACATGTACTGTAAAACAGAATTAAGCACTCAAGCTCAATTGCCTTCCTTGTTTGTTTGAGTCTGTTACGTAAACACTGATTGAACATTTTCAGGGGCATTTTTTTGCCGCAAAGTCAAAAAGTGTGTGTGTGTGTGTGTGTGTCTGGGTTCCGCTGCCTCTGAATACTAGTCTTTTGGTCTGGTAGCATTCACACTAGCTGCGAACTGTACTGCACCAGATTTTATTTTCAATTTATCTGGTTCACACCAGACTTCATTCACCACTTGACCAAACAAATCCCACAATCAGCAATCGCAGAGACAAAACCTGACAAGTGGGAACACATATTTAAAAAACAAACAAACAAACAAGTAAATTGCAATTAGAATGTGGTTGAAGTCTGCTGCCTTCTGTTCTGATGAACTTTCAAATCTTTCCTTTGCCAATGTTGCGCCCCTCCACGATGTTTTGTTCAAATCAGTTAAGTACTGTAGCTTTGATCAATGCTGGTAACATGCAAACTAACACAACTTAAAACATTATCTTCCAAAGCATGAGGAAATTATATGTGACATTGGTGTCTGTACTATTTCCTTGTGCTCCAATTTTGAGATCGAACCTTTTTTTCCTCCCCACAAAATTACAGACATACTGACAAATGATAACGTCTGACTGCACTACAAATCCAGGTAAACTGTCTGGCATACTTCACTCCTCACTCAGTTACTGGAAGAGAAGGACATACAACAGAGGAATGCAGCTGACACATGCATGCTGGATGTCACACCAGACTAACCTCTCACTGCATTGAACATTGTGCGACTGTCAGTTGTTTGTGAGCCTCTCTGAAAACACACATTGGTTCTCTACATCTACTCGTAGAGAGATACAGTCTAACATAGGCACACAGGGAGGATGCAAACAGAGGATGTGGTCTGAGTGTGTGTTGCGGTGCATCGTGGGAATGGGTGTGGTCATTGATCTTAAGCCTAAAGTAGGAAATATGAAACCTGGATGGCATGCGAGTATATGCATGTCTTTTGTAGTGCACTCGCCTTTGCTAACAGGGAGACCCTGAGAGCAGCAGGCACAGAGGGAAGCAATTAGTGGGGGAGACTTTGATGATGTCACTGACTGATGAAGGACCCTTGGCACAGCTTCTGTTCAAAAAGGCAACATGATGCTTGCAGAGAAACACAGAACACTTCTTATTTGACACCAAGGCCCTTTCATTTAGTGATTCATTTTAAGCAGCAATGCCTTCTCCTGTCACATGCATGTCAATGTCAACTCACTGCGTCTTTGTGTTTCTGTGTCAACGAAATTAATAGTACGGACAAAAAAAACCACATGATTCTAATATGGCTTCAGAAGAAGAAAACGGCTTAAAGATAATGGCAACTGAGTCTGACTTGATGTCAAAATGAAATCAAACATTTTTTCCTTTCAATTGACAACAAGCATGGACTTACAAAATCAGACATTTAATGTCAACTGTTATTTACCAAACGGGGCTCAATAACTTTTCTTTTGTTGACCAATTCAGAGATAATAGCAATAAACCTTTATAAATATACACACAGAGATAATGCAAAATATGGATGGATAAAATGGATGGATGCCAAAATACTTTATATAACATTTAAATTTCACAGTTGATCAGTGATATCTAATGAAATAACTTGTGGCCAGGAACTGAGAGTTGCCGGGTAAATTAATAGCATTGTCGAGCGGGCCTACTGAAACGGAAAATCAAAAACAAGATTCCCTCCTGTTGACTTATCCTCCAGACATAAGTGAACTTTGTTCAACATCCTTGTCATGCCATTCAAACCCAGCACAGAAAAAAGCCTTTCTTGTTCCACTCATGGCTATTTTGTTATAGAATTTGATGTCAAAAACAGAACCTCCACGTGAGACCTGCAATTTAACTGCAAAAAAAAATAAAAAAAAATAAAAAAAAAGATATTGGCTGGCTGTTTCATTTTTTTCCATTTCATGTTCGTAAGATGGCGGCACGGTGACGACTGGTTAGAGCGTCAGCCTCACAGTTCTGAGGACCTGGGTTCAATCCCTGGCCCCGCCTGTGTGGAGTTTGCATGTTCTCCCCGTGCCTGTGTGGGTTTTCTCCAGGCACTCCGGTTTCCTCCCACATCCCAAAAACATGCATTAATTGGAGACTCTAAATTGCCCGTAGGCATGACTGTGAGTGCGAATGGTTGTTTGTTTCTATGTGCCCTGCGATTGGCTGGCAACCAGTTCAGGGTGTACCCCGCCTCCTGCCCGATGACTGCTGGGATAGGCTCCAGCACGCCCGCGACCCTAGTGAGGAGAAGAGGCTCAGAAAATGGATGGATGGATGTTCGTAAGATGAACATGATTAAATCAAGTAGAATTTGCATGAAATCTCATCGATTTAACATTTAATAGATGATTTCATGTTGAAATCCCATTTCTATGCCGTGAGGTCATCACAAGTATGGATGGGTAACAGTGCTGGAATGCTTAACAAATGTGCTTTTTGCAGTGGCAACATTGCTTGGTCTTGTTTGTGCTTTAAACCTGAGCTACCCTCCAGAATTAAAATACACCTTTGAAGCTCTGCAAAGGATAATCATGGAATTAATAAATTAAATTAAACTGTTAACTGTTTTCAATCTGACATTACATGGAGGAAATTATATTTCATAACTTCATTTAGAGAAACTGGAGCCTATCCGAACAGACTTCAGACAAGAAGCGGGTTCGCCAGTCACATATACACAAACATCCATTCACACTCACATTCATACCTATGGAGGAATTAGTCCATTTCCATAACATGAATGCTTTTGAAATGTGGGAGGAAGCCAGATAACCCGGCGCAAACCCACGCAAGCGCAAGGAGAACATGCAAACTCTTCACAGAGATATTCCAACGAATATCTGTAACTTGATCTGCTGACTGCGAGACAGACATTCTAACCGCTATCAACCGTGCTGCCGTGACAAACACGAGATCTTAAATAATGCAATACATGAATATTATTATTATTTGAATGACTAATTATGTGTTACAATTCATGTCTACAAAGAGGTCAACGCTCACTAGCACGTAAGCTGCTAACCCTAAAATTAACTTTGTCCCCAGCTGGCTCCCATTAGGCCTTAAAGGATGCCATGAGTCTCTGTCTCGCACGCACACACGCACCATCCGAGCAACCTGGATGTGCTACTGCAGCTTTGGTTTGGCATTGTCTGTGTTTGGAAATGAAGGCGGGAGAGCGGGTGGAGTGGCGTGAGGGAGGGTGTGGCTCCGGAGAGGCTGACAAGCACCATGGATTTTCATATTTTATAAATGGTCCGAAGACTCACACATACAGGAAGAACATGGGAATGTAGACAGTATACATATATAGTATTTAAACTGTATGTAAATACTAATTGTTTATACTGGACTGACCAGAGTAGTAAAAATAATCAAGTGTAAATAATTTCCATCCACTTTTTGGATTTTCTTTATGCCCTATACTTCAAGAACATACTGCGACAAAGTAACATTTTCAGGATCTCAAGATAACCTGCTTTTTGAAGAAAGGTTGAGAAAAGGTTTTGCAACATCGCTGCTCTCTCATGTGATTTGAATGAATGAAAGCTGCTTTCTGAAAATAACTCCCTAAAAATAGACTATTATATCTGAAAATACTGACTGGCTCTTCAGAGTATTCCTTTTTTCACATAGCATTGCTTTTAGAAAACCACAAAATGCACTCGCCTGTTTTTCTACTCTTACAGAAACAACTGCAACCTTATATTTATACTTGCACATTTTACTAAAGCTCTAATACAATATTTGAGCTGCTCTATGTAGAGAAAGCCGAACAGAGGGATTTCAGTTCAAAAGACAAATATAAATGTGCAGTATATAAAAAGCATCACGTTTATTTAGATGGTCAAATAATGCTATATGTGTACCTGACTTTGCTTTTGCAAAACAACTGTGCAACTGCTTTATGTTGATTATTCCGGGCCTCATTAAAACTTCATAGATCTGTGAGCACAGTTGAGGTAACAAAGAAGGGGCTATCATCTTCAGAACACACACACACACACACACACACACACACACACAGCCCTGAAATTCACTGCATGTAGTCACCTTCCTTCTCATTCTCTCACACACACCCAATTATACACTGAAACACAACACTCAGTTGCAACCCATCAGTGCACTAGTGTTAAATAATTGAGATTAGTCCGTCAGCTCTGGGGCAAGGAGGTCCATCGATTGCACAGACTGCATTTTTAATGAGCTGTCAGCCAGCATGTATTTCAGCTGGCCAGTGTCCGTGGAGGGGCCTTCTAACACACACACACACACACACACACACACACACACACACGCACACACACACACGAGCTGTGAGTTTAAGCAAGGTGTCAAGGGAGACAATTAACAGTCACAGCAGTAGCATTACACTTCTCTGTGCACAAATGCTGTCAAAATTTAGGTTATTTAACTTCGACTCTGATTTTGACTGACCACAATCATCCTCATAAATGGGAGCTGAGCAATAATTCCACCTTTGTGACCCCTATTAATTGATCCTCATAACAATAGCAGGTGATGGTGGGACTCAGTCGAACGAGATTACGTTTTACTCTGTGTGGTCCAGCTTTCTGGCTGACACAATCTGTTTGGACTGATGATGGACTGACTTGAATGAGGGTCATACTTGTGGGGCATCGCTTTGAAGGAGAGGACATAGTCACACGGGACATAGTAACGTTTAAATGATCATGAACCCGCATTAGAATGTGCATATTTGTTTAACATGTCTCCAGCGTACACATTGAGATGCTGTGCATGAGAAGACAGAATGCCTGTGGCCAAAGGGTCGTTGGATCAATTTACATCACATTTTGCAGAATCACAGAAAAATCTAAATGTACATTATATAAATATAATACAGGTTATCATGGGGACTGAGAGAATAACTTTTACCTTTAATGTTTTTTTGTCGACTGTAAATTTCGAGAAATGCTGTACAAGATTTGCGTGTGTACTTGGAACTTTGAAGCCTTGGATAAACTAGGAAATGCGAGCGGTTTGACCATCTGTTCCATTCGCGCTTGTGTACTCGTGCAACTAGCTCGTTGAGTGACCACTGTGTGATACACATACAGCACATACTAGCACTTGAACGGAACGGGGGTGAAAGTGATGAGAAGCAGAGAAGAAGAGTTATTTAGGACACTTAGTTAACTCAGCAAATTCCCTGTTTCAGTTATTATTGTTCCATTTTTATAAATGACTGTAGTCTCAATACATTGTGGATATTAGATAAAAGATGTGTTAAACATTTTTTTGAAAGTTGATGCTTAATTATACCACACACAAATTCCGTTATGAAAATATTGCTGAATCACAGATTTGTGCATGAAATGTGTGCACACACAAATTAAGCACAAATTTGTGTGTACGCACTGTTAGTGAATGAAACGCATTTCGAGCACATTCTCGCAGAAGCTGCTGTAGGTCACAGATCACGCCCAGACACTCACACGCGGATTCGCCGTCCTCACACGTCACCCCACCATTAATACAGTATTTTCACATTTTGTGTGTGTGTGTGTGTGTGTTCAAATGCATTTACAATGTGGTTAAATAAGCTTTAATGTTGTTAATGTGCACGGGAGGGATAAAACTATAAAACCAAATATTTGTATGTTTTCTCTACTGTCCATCTCAAATTTTCACGTATTATGAACATACTTTCTGCATAAACAGCGGTTCACTCTACATACCAATTAAAAAGAAAAAAAAGTCTTAAACCGAGTAATAATTTGTGATAAAAGGAATTTTAATAAAATGTACTCTTCCATTTTGGCATTCAGCTGGCACCAGTACTTCCTTGCATGTGACAAGAGAGTGTGCTTGTGTTTGTTTGTGTATAAGCCCTACCTTTCCTGTCTCTCTCTCAAAGTCAACATACTCCCTCGTAGGAACCTGTCTCTGATCTCCATGCAGGTTGGCTGGAAAGAACTGGAGGGAGAGGTTGGTGCCTGTTGCTACAAAGGCCTGTGGAGAGCAAAAATGAAAGGGATGATATTAGAGACTTTGAATGTTATCACTCGCATAAGAGTTTTATAAAAAAAAGGTTCACCTTATTGCATGATTTATTGATTTAATATTTATTTATTGTTACTTTCCTCAATAGTTGATTAAGGAAAATTAAATCAATCCCTTCACCCTAAATAGCAACAAATACACATTGGCATCCTTTAGTTTGGCAGTGATCAATTTGAATGGAAATATGGAAATACAGCATGCCTGTGGTATATATATCCATCCATCCATCCATCCATACATTTTCTGAGCCGCTTATCCTCACTAGGGTCGCGGGCGTGCTGGAGCCTATCCCAGCTATCATGGGGCAGGAGCCAGGCAACCCTCAAGTGGTTGCCAGCCAATCGCAGGGCACACATAAACAAACAAACAACCATTCGCACTCACATTCACACCTACGGGCAATTTAGAGTCTTCAATCAACCTACCATGCATGTTTTTGGGATGTGGGAGGAAACCGGAGTGCCCGGAGAAAACCCACGCAGGCACAGGGAGAACATGCAAACTCCACACAGGCGGGGATTGAACCCCAGTCCTCCGAACTGTGAGGCAGACGCTCTAACCAGTCGTCCACCGTGCTGCCTGTGGAATATATATTTATATATTTTAAATAAAAGTATATCCCAGATCATTGAGTTCTGATGTTGGATTCCTTGAGGCAAATTGTCTGCGCATTTAAGGTGGAGTTCACTAAACTGATTATTTTCCCGTTTCTGATATCCAAATGAATTAAACTAATTTTCTAAGTACTTGACCTCTGTAAAATGGCCTCATGCTCTGGACGGAGAACACACTTATACATGCTTTCTTGCACACACGCTGAAACACAAATGAGATGAAAAATCGATTGAATGCACTGCTCTGTCAGAGAGCGACGAACTGTAGAGGCAGAACATGAAGTAGGAAATATAAATTTTTATGCATCGGTGTGTGTGTGTCTGTTGTCTGTGTGCGTGTCTGAGACAGATCAATACTAAGGTCATTGAGGCTGGATCTTAGTTGGATGCGTATGAATTATGTACTGTGTCATGTTTGTGAGGAGGTGGGGAGAAAGTCTGAATCCAAGAGGGTGAACATAGAGTGAACAACTAATGAAAACTCTCAAAATGAAATAATAATTGACGCCATGATTCTGTCTCTGTCTCTTTCATACGCGCACGCACACGTGCGCATTTAAAGAGTCTACGAACACCCAAGTCCAAATGTCTGCCCTATTTGAAGTATTGGATTACAACCATCTGACAGTAATTTGCTGCCTACTACTGCTAGAGAGAAAAGGAGCGAAGGAGAGGCTGTGTGAGAGAAAAAAGAGGGAGGGAAACAAACAAAGGAGAAGAGGAGGAGGGGTGGAAGGAGGAACACAGAAAGATGAGAAAGAAAAATGGAGGGAACATGAGCAACAGCAGGAGGGAGGAAGAAAGAGAAGTTCAACAAAAAGGGGAAGGGAAATGGAATTGAGATGGCAAGACTGGAGCCCAGCAAAGCATGAAAATCGATAGTTGGTAAAATGGCAACTCATTCCTAATGAGCTAGCTGAGGGTAATTTACTTTGAATTATTCGCCCATTTATTACAACAAAGATGAACATCTTAATCTTTTTTTTCCAGGACAAGACCAATAAGACCCTTCATTGCAAAAGGAAACAAGATTTGTTTTTTAATCATTCGAACACAATAGTAAATGTAATTATCAGATTATAGGGTGTTGCACGCAGTACATCTATATCATTGTCTCTTTTTTTATTTTACACTGACAAACTTTGACAATATGATTAATTATCAATGTGATGCAATATCATTGTTTAAAATAGAAAATAACTTTCAGTAAGACAATCTAGTTCTAACACGACTGCAAACAAGGGAAGACCTTCCTGAGAATGTCAGTTAAAAGTGAGTTTTATTACCTTTATTATCGTTTGTCTTATCTTAAGCTTTTGATGCACCTATCGTATTGGAAGTACCGTAATTTCTCGTGTATAATGCGCATTTCCCCCCCCCCAAAAAATTGTCAAGTCAATACTGCACATTATACATAGGTATAGGGGTAAATGGGGGGGGGAAACCGTTCACATTTTATACATGCCGCCATCTAGAGGTTATGAAAAAAAATGAAGACTTTAATTCCAATATGCCACCGCCACCTAGAGGTTATGAAAAACGTGTAGCCTACACTTTCATTCCAATATGACAGGGGTACGTATGATTGCATTTATATAAAATTGTTGTGCTCATAAGTTTACGTATCCTGGCAGAATTTTTTAAATATTGATTTTTTAAAATACGCCTGATGACTGAACAACAACGGTCATTAATTTCTTTATGGCTATGTTTTGTTTAGTGATCATGCTTTTCTGAAATGCTTGATAGTTTAATTTGAATCCCATTAAAATTAAATTTAATGTGTTTTGTCTGACCCTTCATGTTTTCTTTAAAGAATTGTACCCATCGTACAAATTTTGCCTGGGTAATCAAACATATGAGCACAACTGTGTGTTTTCTCATTTACTAAATAAAAGTAGGGCTCTGAATTTCAAAATAAGAGCAAGTAAATAAAAAGAAAGTATGACGTGTTCAAATAAAATTCTTAACTTCAGAATGATTCTTTGAAAAAAACTAACAAAATACAGATAATACAGATCATGTTTTGATTATACGGGTAGAAGCAAAATCATGCATTGTAAACATGCATTATACATAGGTAGAAGGGTTTTCCAGAATTTTGAGGTCAACTTTGCGAATGCGTATTATACATGGGTGCACATTACACACGAGAAATTACGGTACTTCAGTTGTGTAAGTGTATCTAATAAATTGGCAAGTGGGTGTACTTCAAAAGCATCAACTTTATCTGGACACCAAGGTGGCTGTTGAACTTAAATATCTATTGATTCTTCTTCACAAACCCTTAATATGTCCTTGTATGACAGATATGAGAACTACATTTGTACAATACAAATTGTGGAAACTATATATTCGTTTGGGTCGAGATGGTTTTGTGACATTTTTAGATGTCTCAATTGCTAGTGTGCTGGAGGACAGTGATTTACTTGGTGTGATGTACTAACGTATATACTGTAACATACTTTCTGTTCTGCACAGGGAAGAACAACCGTGAAGGTGGACATCTATTTATAAAGTGCGTGCCAACCTGAATTGATCATTACACCGTCGATTAGTTTTCTGTCGGTTAGCCCTGTCTATAAAAAGAAGCCTTGGGAGTCCGGCTGAGGTGTCATTGTATCTGCTAGTTGACAATAGCAGGAGGTCTTTAGATACAGATACAGTAAATCAGCAACATGATGTCACAGCTGCCGTCGACCTATTAAAACTGTGGCTGTCAATTCTCACAGCAATGATGGGGCTTATACTGTAAATGGACAGACACGTCAAGATGGTAAAACTAGATGCGTCCCCCTCGCTTCCTGCTGAGATGCTGACATCTTGTCTTTTCACCTAACTTAACAATATTTTTTGGGTGACACTGCTGGGTATGACTTAAACAGATTCATTTTAATTATGTCAGTGACTGTGACATACAGTCATATCACAATGAACATACAATATGAGTGTTATAAAGTTATAAGCTTATTTAAAGGCCACTTTCTGCATTTTCAGAGTACGCTTTGTGGATCTTTGTAGACACAGCAGAAATCAGCTCATTTCCCCTTTGTGAAATGAAGCACATGATTACACATAGGGATGAAATGGTTTATGATTGCTGATAAACCATAATACAGTTTGAGAAGGTTAGAGTTACCATTTCACATTTTAATTATCTTTACTCCTGTATTTTAGGGCCTCTGAGTGTGGTAGTTGTTTTTTGGCTTCTTCCAGTAAACAAATGGAGAAAGAAGAAGAGGCGAACTGTAAAAGAAGGAGACAAAGAAGATGATGAAGACATCGCATGCATGACGCCGCTAAAACTGGTGGAAGAAATTGACTTGACTTATAAAGAGAACTATGACAGTGTGTGTGTGTGTGTGTGTGTGTTAGCCTTGTCCCAATCCAGTCATATAATTGGAAATCGGGCCGATCATGTAATTTTCAGTATGGGATCAGACTCGGTGTCAGCCAATACTCATAATCAAATGACTCGACTCTGACTTTTATAAGAGTGCAGATGGACTCAATTGGATTTGGAATTAAGTAAAGATAATTAGGCGGCATGGTGGTCGACTGGTTAGAGAGTCAGCCTCACAGTTCTGAGGACCGGGGTTCAATCCCCGGCCCCGCCTGTGTGGAGTTTGTATGTTCTCTCCGTGCCTGCGTGGGTTTTCTCCGGGCACTCCGGTTTACTCCCACATCCCAAAAACATGCATGAATTGGAGACTCTAAATTGCCCGTAGGTGTGAAAGTGAGTGTGAATGGTTGTTTGTTTGTATGTTCCCTGCGATTGGCTGGCAACCAGTTCAGGGTGTACCCCGCCTCCTGCCCGATGATAGCTGGGAGAGGCTCCAGCACGCCTGTGACCCTAGTGAGGAGAAGCGGTACAGAAAATGGATGGATCGATAAAGATAATTAGCTCATATGTAGAGAACGGTCGTATCCTTGTTTTTAGGAACATGGTAGGCCAAAAGGTTGGTCGTGTCATCCATTTATTGATAATTTTTTTATTCTGGTTTCCCTCGCTGGGTTGTGGGTGACCTGGAGCTCACACCAGCTGACTGGTCAAGAGGTGGGGTACACACTGCACTGGTCACCATACAGTCACAGTTGGTCATGTCACTAAAAAATACAACTACGTATGTCTATAAGGAATCATAACAAAATACAAACCAACAAACAAAAATAACCTATTTTTGGTCACTTTCGTACTCAAAATTCCTCAGGCATGTGAAAGCACACACACTGTCTACTCCATGGCTCTGTCGAGTCAAAACACCCATAGTACTGCCTCGCCCCCACATCCCCATCAACAAGAATACAACTACACACATTACTCAAGGGTGTCACTGCGCATGGGCAAACTGTTACTGTTGCTCTTATTTAAATGCAGTACATCATTGCCGCCCTTTTAATTAAATTTTGTGTGGTGTTGTATGATGAAAATGCATTTTGTTTGCTGCTCTTCGCAATTTAGAATGTTTCGATTTTGATTTTTTTGTATTTAAAAAAATTACAGTTCAGTACTTGCAATGGGTTGTATATATCTGTATTATTTTATTATTATTATTATTATTTTAATTGTGATAACTGTGATAACTTTGGTCACTTGAATTGTTACATGAAGTTGGCAAAATATGAATGTGGTTTAGTGACAGTAGCGCACACACACACTCTCACAATTAATTCCAGATCAGGAAAATCTATTTGAAGCTGTATAAGACTTGGGACATATTTTTTCATTTGTGCACTTGAATGTTTACTGAGACATGACAGAAGACGTATTATAATAAAGTAAAAATGACAGCCCAGACAATGTGTTGCGACTTGCGAGCATAATGCGCCCGTGTTATCGTGTGTTGATGTCTGGGCGTGCTTTTGTCCAAAGCAGACACACCAAAGTGTTTGTTGAGCTACTACAGCAGGAAGTATGTGTCAAACCTGATGACTTTGCATGATTGACATGTCTACTTCCTGGTGCAGCATTCTGCATTTCCAACAGTTGGACTTAGTAGAATAGTGTGACTTTGTGTTGAGTTCAGCGCCACTTACTATTTCTGAGCGTCCATCTCTGCAGGCGTTCTGGAAGCGGGCTTGCCTCTCCTCATGGGGTCGGTCCCTGAAGCCAGTGTATTTAATCTGAAACCAAACATTGGAATCTAGAGACGTTCGCATCTAGTACGCCTTTTTTTGATCGGCAAAGTCAACATTGACCTCCCCCCCAAGATAAGATAGTGATCTTGATTTAAGACCACAGCGCTTTTGGGTCCAAATGAACAGAAAATGCGAGCAACTGATTGGAAAGAACTTTCACAAATGTTCCTTTTAGGTTCAAATAAATACAATTGTACTTATTAATGTGTACTCACTTTTTTTAAGAAGGTCAAATCGCATATGCTGACTGTTAATTTTTATTTATTTTTTTTAACTTCAGGCTAACTGTAGTTACCCAGCTTCTGCCTTAGTAAAACCGAATCTAACATCATCCAGTCGTGTTAGTGTCTATGTGTTTATTTACGCCGTGCACGCTCACCTCACACTCCCTGCTCAACTTGCGAAAAAACTCCTCATTCTCAAACTTGCTCCTCTGGTCCGGAACTACCCGCGGCATCTTTCCCCACTGTGGATTCCTCACTTTTATTCCACGCTTTTACCCCCCTCCCCTCCACTCACCCTAAACTCAAAAGGAACTTCTTTTTCGTTTTGTTTCTCTGAGTCGTTCGACTCGCTCCCCTTCCTTCCGTGTGTGTGTGTGAGTCGGCTTTGTGTCTTCCTGCTGCGGTGGAGAAATGCTGCTTGAATTTCCACGCGCGTGACTGAATGATCACCGCTGGCCCTTTCTAAGTCCTTTTTTTTTTGCCTCCGTGTGCGTCTTAATAAGTGACCCACGGTGGCAGAAGGAAAAAAAAGGGGGGAAAAAGCTCAAGATCAATTGGACCGCGTCTCTCTCTCTCTCTCTCTGTCTCTCTCTCTCTGTCTCTCTCTCTACCTGCAACTTTCAAGTGCTCCTCCCTCCGTGGAACTTCACCAATTCTAGCCACTATTTATTCTTTATTTTTTTCCAATTATGGATGGCCGATGTGACAAAACCCTCTCATTTAATAATGAATGCGCCGTAGATCACGTGACACCGAGCCTATTTTGGACGTCAGCATAATTATCCAACACATTCGCATATTATTTATTTATTGCCCCACATGTTCGGTCATTTTGATCAAAATGTGTAAACAATACCAACATGTCCACGCGGAATCATTCCCGAAAATACAGAATAAACAAAAGAAGAGAGCTTCTTTTTCGTCATTTGCAAACGAAAATTCCGCATGGCCGTGAAGGCACCCCACGCCAGTCTACTTCCTGGCTCCGTGGAGTCGCGCTTGCTCTTGTGACTGAACACCCAAAAATACCAGCCGCCCCCACGCTAACAGAACGCAACTACACGCGCTGCCCGGCAGCTCACTGCGCATGCGTGCGGTCCAAAACCGCAAAACTTTATGTGATCCATATGTGAGATGCGAACGAGGCATGCAGGGACACTCTTTCAAATCTCAAGGAGCAGTGGACTTTTCGAAATGGGAACGCTTTAACTGTCTGTTAAAACTACTAAACAGGGCTTCAACGTTCAAATTATGCTATGCAAAAAGTCAACTGCTCTCATACGTCTCACGTGCAGATGCGTCAGTTCATAATGTATTCTTATGATGATTCAATGGAGTTACTGTATTTCCTGTACTTTCAAGTGCCAGTGAGATCTTGATTTAGCTGCATCCCTGTGTTAAAATCGGAAAAATGAGGTCAGAAACAATGAAAAGGTTAATCATGTACATCTCTGAAAGAAAAAGCGTTTAGAATCAGCCTGTTACAGTCCCTGGAAAGTGAAAATTAAAAATCTTTGATTGATTGACTGCGTTTTACCGAACATATAAATACGTTGCACAAGACATTGTCATGGAAAGTAAAAGAGAAGAAAAATGTTTGAAAAAAAAAGAAGATTTTGACACATCACAGACAACGAGGAGTTTCAGAACAGTAACAACAATCACAAAACAAAATACGTTGCCAGAGATACACATTTTATTATCAGATTTAGAGTTGTATTTTTGAGAGAGTAAATAGAACCACTATCTTTTGAATGGCCATATAAACATTTAGCAAAGAACATGTTGAATTAAAAGTATGTAGCTTAGTATTTTGCACTGCAACACCTTCAGCGCTTCCCCAAACTACTTTTTGTTGGACAAAAAAAAAAAAAAAAAAAGGAAAAGTACTAAGTATACTGAACTAAACTTTTTGAACTTATTGCACAACACTTTACTATATTTGCAGGATTAGAGACTGGTAAAGTAACACCGAATTACAATATATTAAATAGAATCAGAATCAGAATCGCCAGCCAAACGTAGGGCACTTATTGACAATCTATTCACACTCAAAGAAAATTTAGCGTCCTCGATTGACCTAAGAAGCATGTTTTTCAGTGATGGAGGAATTGGGAGTAGCCGGAGAATCACTCATCTACAATGCAACTTGTCGTAAACATCAGAGTAGTAATATGTGTTTCAAAGTTTTTTTAACTTTTCCAAAGCAGATATGTTGACTTGCCAAAGTAAGAATCGCACATCATGGCAGGAGTTCATCTAAAAATGTCGAAACTTCTAAAAGCACTGCACTTAACACTTCACCCGATTAACACATAAAAGTGTATCAAAGTGAGTTGTGCCCAGTCTAGTGTGTGAATATGAGACCAGACTGCGTGCACATTAGAATTGTTCGCTATGGCAACCGCAGATGATCTGACTAATTGATGAACCTTTTACTGCATCACCAGCTCGAGTTGTTAAATCACTCATGCACTGTTTGGCCTGCAGCAAACATGGGAACAATCGGCCATTTTGAGGAAGTAAAGTAGTCGGTTTTGTCAGCGTGGTCAAGTGATTGAGAAAAGAATGACTGGGAATCAATGAGATGAGCGCCATTAAAAGCAGTCTGGCTTTTCGTAGAACTATCCCGAGCATATGCTACAGCCTGAGGCCCGAATCCCTTTAAAATCTGTTCATCCTGCACAGATGTGCTACAACAAGTGGGCCAATCCTCATGGAACTTTGGAAGATTGCATTCTTGCCAAAGTGTTCTGGCATTGCTATGCAAAAACATAATGTGATAAGGACATACAGCTTGCATGTGTGTTATTTCACATAGCAGAATATTATATTTCATTATCAGGAATATTGATATATTTCATTGGTAATTGTAACTTGTTGCCGTAATTACATCATTATTTTGAATAGGTTTGGTCTTTTTTTTTTCTACACTACCTACATTGTTGGTGTAGCGCAGTTCCTGCTACTACCGCTTCCTCCAATTCACATGAACAGTGAGTAATAAGTGAAAAATAATCCATCCGTCCCCATCTACAATTTACACCCACACTTCCATCTTTATCTGGTTCCAGGTCATGGGGGAAAGCAGTCTAAGTCCAAACTTCCCAGTCTCTGCCTAACCACCGGAAAGGACACTGTTCCCAGGCTAGATCAAATTTTTCTACCGGCATGTCCTAGGTCTGCCCCGAGGTCTCCCCCTGGTTCGACATGCAAAGAACACGTCACTAGGAAGGAGTCCAAGAGGTGATGAGGTGATTGATGTCTGCGCTACCTCAGCTGGCCACCATCGATGCGCACGGAGGAGGAGCAGCTTTAACTTGGGCCCTTTGCTAAAGTTTCTGTGAACTGACAGCTTTGTCATTCTGCTCACCTCACCAACCAACAAACAGCAATCCAAACCCAGTGGCAAGCTGTCATAAATGATTGGTGCTTGGCAGATATAATAAAGTGACAGATTGCCTCTAACAGCTGTTGAAATTATGACCGGTCTAAAGTAGATGTCAGATGGCAACACAAGAGACAGAAGCTTGAGCCACAGGAGGGTTCAATAAGACTAATTGTGACTCATATGGTTTGAACAAAAAGGTACATTTATTTGCAAATGTTTAACATTATCACTATTTGAATATTGTGTTGTTTTTTTTATGAGTCAAATGTCAATCAATAAATATTTCATAATATAAGAACAATTGAATTGAATTGATATACAGTGGCTTTATAAAATCAGCAAATAAATAAAATCATTGGTCTCCAGAATGAAAATCCCCCATTCTTCTTGACCTCACAGCTGAACAAGACAAAAAATAATAATAATACAAAAATAAAACAATCATTGGACTCCACAATGTGTGGCTTTTCTCTTAACATTCTTTGGGATGCCATAAAAGCTTTGTTTGGAATCTGGTCCCAAAAACCGCCAAAAAGGTCACAATTACTGTATTATTAAAGTCATGTAGTATAACATCATTCCTTTGTGTATTTTGACATTGAGTTGGTAACAGCCAGTGGATAAAAAGTTTGACGAGAAATAAACTATTATGGCTCAAAGTCGAGCAATGACAGTTTGTCCTAACAGTAGAATTGTTTTTAAATTGCTAAAATGTCTTCAAAAGAAACACAATGAAGCACCATTAATATAAACACATTTACAGAACTATGTGGAAATTCCATGTTTGGTCATTGATCCTCATTGTATACATATTTGGATTTATCCACAACAAGTACAGTATGTAAGGTCAGATACAGTATGTACCTTGCCACAACATTATGACTGCTTACACACTAAAGATTCAATACGAGAGCTGTATCAATATTTAGGTTAAAAGTTAATAGGTAATAATGCTGAGATTGACACTGTCAGAGAGGTATTAATTAAACAAAATGTTTATTATTGTGGTTGCAGAACAGTGATTTAGAACCGTACTGCATACTGATGAGAGCTCATATTTTGGTTACTTCAATTATATGAGATAGTCAAAAGAACAGTTCTACACCACTGCACAGTAAAACACACAATGAGGAATATTGTTTTTAAATGAATAACGCTCGCTCTGACTGTGTGAATAAAAACTGAGCATTGTTGACTTTTAAAAAAAAATATTTGATATAGTTGTTATATTGGATATCATTATATTATGCTTGGAACTCATTTTTGCAGTTATGGTTGATCTCAGAAGGCCGTTATGACTGTGAAGCCATATAAATGTTGAATTGCCTCATCATATTATTACATATACACAACAAATTGATGGATAAGTATTTGTATTTATTTTTTTCTTAAATCAGACGTCAAGGATAATAGTTTGTTCAACTATTGTTCAAGTTACTGTAAAAAGGGGTTTGGTAACAAAATAATGCTTGGAATATCTCAACGTCATTATTTATTACATATCAGAATTTGAAATTTTGGTACAGATTCTAGCAAGAATCATGGAAGTTGACGCTCAGGAATTGCTTTCACGGGCCACATAACACCTTGACACCTGTGTTATAAGTGGTTAGAATGCTGTGGCCGGGCTGTGTTTAATTATCTTGTATTGTTCTTTGCCCAGTTAGTATTAAAAAACAAAATAAAATAAAAATACAAAATACAAGAGGCTTTAAGCTTTTGAAGACATGGGCACGCTCATTCTCTGAAGTTGCGGTAATAAGTGACATTGTTATCCTTGGCCGTTGAACAAAAATCTGTGCCATATGTTGTGTTCTTTCATATGTTTGTTGTTCTCCTCATTGTTATTCAAGGACACACACAGCAATATTTGGCCTTTGTTTTCTGGTGAGGATTATGCTGCGGCCCTGGAAATGGCCTGATAAATATTTAAAATGCATCAATAACACGGAAAAGCTAATGAAGCTATGGTGGCTTGGAGCTGACTCGAGACGGATACGCGTGTACAGACAGAGAATGCCAAGCTTGAATCAATTCTTTGAGTTAGGAGTGTGCTCTAGTTTGTTGTGCCACCTGGCTGTCATCTGCTCCTGTTCAATAATGTTCACACATACCGTGGTGCACATATTAGGTGTTTGCGAGGGTCTCGACTGTGCGTAACTCTGTCAGCTGAAGCGAGACTGAAAACTGTTGTCTGACTTGTCTGTAAAACTGTTTCTGCTTTTTTTGCTGCACTAAAGCAGCAAGTAAATTATTAACGAGCCCCAAATATTTCAAAGATATTGATAATGCAGTACTGCTGCTTGTAACTCACTTTGGAGGACAACTTTTCTCATTTCCTCCTTGGTCGAAGAAACTCAACTACTAAGTCCTACTGAGCAATACTGACCCAAAGAGATAAAATGCTATCTTTTATTAAAGAAAAAGGCTGCACGTGATAATTTCAACACTGAACCTCTTCACTTATCGACACAACCTTCATCACTAAGTGCTGACATCATCCATACACACAAACACAAGCACACAGCAGTATTGAGCAGGGGAGCCGTCTGGATCTGTGTATGTTTATTCTTGGTGTCAGATGGTGGGATCCCGTGGCTGACAGACAAATTTGGAATGGCGCATGGTCTAGTAATTTAGTGTATCAGTTACGATGTTTGGTCAGCCAGTCTGTCTGTCTGTCTGGTTGGCTGGCTGGCTGGCTGTCCCCTTTGCTATATTCTTTTTATTCCTGTCTGGAATAAAACAAACAATAATGACAAAAACAGGAGCTGATATGTTTAGATTTTTTTTAATTATAAGATAGAAAGAAACATGAATAACATGCGATCATCCAATCTGCATCATAATTATTTAAAACACTTGAATTAAACATGCACGGTGGACGACTGGTTAGAGCGTCAGCCTCACAGTTCTGAGGACCTGGGTTCAAACCCCGGCCCCGCCTGTGTGGAGTTAGCATGTTCTCCCCGTGCCTGCGTGGGTTTTCTCCGGGCACTCCGGTTTCCTCCCACATCCCAAAAACATGCATTAATTGGAGACTCTAAATTGCCCGTAGCTGTGAATGTGAGTGCGACTGGTTGTTTGTTTGTATGTGCCCTGCGATTGGCTGGCAACCAGTTCAGAGTGTACCCCGCCTCCTGCCCGATGACAGCTGGGATAGGCTCCAGCACGCCCGCGACCCTAGTGAGGAGAAGCGGCTCAGAAAAATGGATGGATGGATGATATTAAACACTGAAACTATGACTTTCCTGTCTGAAATTAATAATGTGATGTCCCTGCAGGGACATAATTCAGGATTACATCTCACACACTATTGAAATGCCCTAATTGAAATGCTCTCACATGCACTACTGAATCAACCCCTGCCCACTCATATATACGACTGAAACACTCTCTCTCTCTCTCTCTCACACACACACACACACACACACACCACAGAAACACTTTAACATCCACTACTGAAAACGTTTTGCTCACACACACTACTGAAACGCACATCAGTACAATATACGAACGTATTTCAGTATGGTGTGTGATAGGATAAAACTCGTGAGTGTGAGCGCGTTACAGTGGTGTATATGAGAGCATTCTAGATGTGTGTATGGTTGTGTACAAACAATATCAAGCACCGTCACCTGTAGCTCAAGTCAGGAGATCGTTTGCACCAAACGCATGCTTAAAACTCTTAACATGTCTATAAATATAGTATGTATACTTTCACATATACACTTACAGGCCAGTGGCCACGCCGTCTCATTTAATCCAATAGGAAACATTCTGCAATTCTTTATAGGAGGATCAATTTTAGGATTGTAATACATTCTGCATTTAATCTATTGGATTAAATGAGATAGCACTGGGTAACCCTGTAAAGTGACCACAAACAAATCATGAAAGTGTTTCGCCGACGGGACAAGCTGCACATACTCAACATCATACTGAAAGGGGTTCATATAATATGCTGAAATACAGTATGTTTTTCAGTAGTTCGTATGAGACCGTTTCAGTAGTGAGTGTGAGAGGTAAACCTGAATTATGTCCAGATTGTGACGGCCGCCCGTATAGTTAGTTGCAGCATTCCACTTCCTAAACTGATTCCATTTTTGACGCAGTCTGTCTCTTTGACGCCCTCATGCGGCAGTAAAAAAAAGAAGAAGAAAAAGTGTGTTCTTGACTCCACGTGAAGTATTCTGATCACGAGCAATCGACCACCATTATTCATATTGGCTGAATAAATAATAAATACATAAATAAATGAAAAACAAGTTATGATTTTTTTTTTTTTTACCCCAATCAATCTTTGTTGGACTGGTCACCATTCAAGTGCACCTATGCGCAGAAAACCATTCACACTGACGTGCATGTTTTTGTAACGTGGCACCAGTGGATCAGTGGGAGAAAGCCAGAGTACCTGGAGAAAAACCAAGCAAGCGCGGGGGCAGAAAACGCAAACCCACCACAGAAAGGTCTGAGCCAAGATTCAAAGCCAGACTCTTTGACTGCGAGGCAGACGATGAAGCCAAATGGCCCACCATGTCGCACACACAACAACTCGTCCGAACAAGGCTGAACTGGACAATCACAAACAAATGACCGATTGACCCTTGCAGACATACCAAGGCTGCAACGGGAAAAAATGGCGCCCCCTGGTGTTCTTATTGAGACGCCACCTGTACTATACTGCATTTTTTTCTTTGAAATTGAACCAAAAACATGGCGCAGTTGTCAATTAAGAAGCAGATTGCTCTGGCTGCTGTAGCCGGCTGTAAAACTGTTCGAAGCTTGCAAATAAATTTCCACTGACATCTGAGTTTATTTCATGATTTGAGTTATGAACGTAACACAGTGTAATCTCAACAAAAGAGAGGGAACTTTTTTTTTCTTCTACCCTAAACGCTGCCTGGTAGATTATATATTTAAAACAGCCACTCTGAGTCATCAGAGCTGTTTTTCTCTAAAATTACTGTTTGGGAGGTGATCATTCCTGTACCACTCACACCTGAAGATGATCACGTCTGAATTGTATCGTATGTCATTTCGAAGGGTCAGTCACTCACCTGACTTCAGTGCACATGGCGTGGGGTTTCAGTTCCCATTCAGTGACCGTGTGAACGGGACTGCGCCTGGTTGTCTGTCTCTATGTACGTTTGAATGATGAGCAGTCTCGGGGGGAGTCAGCTGGCGAAAACTCCAGCTCCCTTTAACCTGAAATAGGATAAAAAGTAAAACAAAAAAAAAAGATGGATCGATGAACGATCTCGTATGACAAATTTACAGAATTGGCTGTGAAGCTGCTCAAGGAGTGGAATGAAAGTTTATTTCATGATTTGAGTACAGTGTAATCTTCAATTTGCCTATCACAATGAAATCAACCGCTGGGGCACCAATAGGCCATACGCAGGGTTCAACGGTAACGTTTTTGCTCACTAGCCGCTGTGGCGAGTGGTTTCCCAGAGTTGCTAGCCACTCAGCATTTTCACTCGCCACAATTTTGAGTGTTGTATAATTATGTTTAATATCATTATAGTTAGACTAATGGACTAGATTTACAACCCTTTTAAATGTATTTGACTCTTGTGCACAACCAAAACAAGACTACGTAAATGTTTAATGCTACAAGAACCAGCATATATTTTTTATAATTATTTATTTTCTTTGATCTCTTTTGGACTCACCCCATTCATTGTCATCGACTCCCTCATCCTGTCTCAGAGGGCGTACTGCTGAGTGCAGAAAACCCCAACCCATGGTAAATATGCTCTGATGTACTATTATGCACTCCAGCAATCCTCATCTGGAGAATTACTCCACTAAAATGCACTCATTAACGCTTTAAGATGTTGCTGCTATGCTCACAGTTTAGTTGTTCCCCAAACAAAACATGTTTACCCACTACCACCCTCATGTTCTGTTCTAAGGGGAATCTGTTTTTGAAGCCAATAGCGGTTGCTGTGGCAACCTCAGACTAGTATAAAAAATTATGTCAACATTTCGGTCGGTCTATGATCCCGAGATGATACTGCATGCCCACTCATACACTCAGACGCCATTATACTTATATTGTGAGAGTCTGTGTGTGTTCCAGTACGTGACTCCGGCGCATCATAAAATATGTGTTCATTTTTATAAACAAAACTAAAGTGCAGTGTCTGAGAATTCTGAGCTGGCTGGTATCCTAGCAACAGACGGGTTGGTGCTGGAGTGCTATAAATATCCATTTGATGTGTGTGCGCGCGTCCATGCGCGTGTGTGTGAGTGACCGCACAGTCCTTCAGCTAACTATCTGTTAATAAAGTGAAAAAAAGAAGTGAAAGATGGAAATATGAGAATGAAATGGACATGGTGCTGTCAAAAAGGACAAGCATGCAACACAGAGCAGAAGGCAGTAAGTGTGAGTTGGTGTTAACGTTAATCTAATATATGTATCACACACGCTTGTGTAGCATGAATCTCATTACACTGGATGTGGAATTTAAAGTGCTCTGTTTTATCACGAATGCTTTGTTGTTGTTGTTTTGGGGCTCAGAAAAAGCAGGGATAAGCCGCAACATTCAAACGCAAAAAAAAAAAAATGCCTGCTGTGTCTGTATTCCCCCCCTCCCCTAGTCTTGACATGAACCACATGCAGAAAAAAACACACACAATTGGGCGTGGTGGCGCTGTGTCCACGTTTCATCACCAGATGGAGCACCTCGCCCATAGGAAATGCTTGAGACGACCAACCAGAAAAGGACAGGAAGGGAACTGTCCCACAGTTGTGCTGACCGGGATTCAAATCCCGGCCCCGCCTGTGTGGAGTTTGGATGTTCTCCCTGTTGTTTCTTTCTATGTGCCCCGTGATTGGCTGGTGACCAGTTCAGGGTGTGCCCCACCTCTCACCCAGCGTCAGCTGGGATAGGCTCCAGCACACCTGTGACCCAAGTGAAGATAAGCGGTATGGAAAAGGGTGGCAGCACAATGTGTAGTGGACAGCACATGTGGCTCACAGCCGAGAGGATCTGGGTTTGGATCCTGTGTGGACTGCATACTTTGCCTATCCTAAAACAGGCATGTTATGTTAATTGACGACTCTAAATTGTAGGTGCCAATATGACTGTGAATATTTTTCTATACGTGCTCTGTGATTGACTGGCGGCCATTCCAGGATGTAACCACGCCTCTTGCTCACAGTCAGCTGAGATAGGCTCCAGCTCACCAGTGACTGAGGACAAGTCCTAAAGAAAATGGATGGCTAGATCGTCATCATCATCATCCTCATCATCATCATCATCATAACTGCAATCATTGAATGCAGTGACAACCAACAAAGATTTAAAACAATGATTTGGAATGACAAACTTGCAGGTTTGAAATGAATGTTGATTTTGTTGTGCTGTCAATATCATCATTTAATTGTGTGATAATAATGCAAAAATAATGATAATCAAGGAGGAAAATGTGTGTGGATGTTCAGCAACACATACTGTGGTTAAAAACGAATAAACCACACAGACCACAGGATAACATTTCCGAAGCAATTAGGAAGAACACTGAATGCCATTGAAGGCTTTTCTTCTTTCCATCGCCTCTAATTGTGTCTCTGTCACTCACATTCTCTCTGTACTGTATGTGTTTTGAACCCAGTGAACACCAGTGACGATGAAAGACTCCTGTCTTCATGTATGAGTGAATTCTGCCAGACACATCCGCCTTAACTCGACCTCTTATTACTGCGCATCATCTACTATTCTCTCTGTCAGGCCCGGGCATCCTCCTCATCTTCATGTCAGTATGACCTGCGGCACGCTGCAGAAAACATATTTTCAGTTAAAATCTCATGTCTGGCTTTTCGCAATGTGTTTGAATATTTTTGGGAACTCAGTTGTAACACACCCTTTTTATTTACTGTATCTTGGGTTCACTGAAAAGCAACTTGTTTATAGATGGGTATGTGACTGGGGATCTGTGCAAGGTGCACTTTATTTTTCACTCTGGCAAATGGTGGAATTGTGGCGAGAATGTCTTCTGAGCATTAGGGTTCAATTCTGGCCTACTGCTTTCCTGTGTAGAGTCTGCAAGGTCTAACCATGCTTGAGTGGGTTTCCTGCAGGTACTCTGGCTTCCTCCCACATTCCAAAAACATAAATCATGCTTTAGCTGGGATAAACTCTAAGCCAGGGACGTTTTTTTATTTGGGCGGCATTCTGGGGGGCGGCACACACACGAGTGGATTTTCAATGTACAGTTGCCCCTCACCTTTATGGACTGTTGTCGATCGGCAAGAAGATCATGCAAATACAACCCCGATTCCAATTAAGTTGGGACGTTGTGTTAAACATAAATTAAAAACAAAATACAATGATTTGCAAATCATATTTAATTTCATTGAATACACTACAAAGACAATATATTTAATGTTCAAACTGATAAACTTTATTGTTTTTAGCAAATAATCATTAACTTAGAATTTTATGGCTGCAACATGTTCCAAAAAAAGCTAGGACCTGACAGACAGACAGACCTGCATGAAACTCTTGTGTTTGAGGAGTAAGTGAAATGTTGCGGCAAGATTACTGTGATTAATGCTATGTGAATGGCACAAGTGAATAATCTGCGGGAAACTGAAAAAATAAAACAACAAAAGTGAGGATTCACTATCTCAGCTACTAGATTAAACTACTACACATTTAACTTGGATAGCTGGGATAGGCTCCAGCACTCCCGCGACCCTTGTGAGGATAAGCGGCTCAGAAAATGGATGGATGGATGGACATTTAACTTGGAAGGCCACCTGTTATATTGTTTTAGATGGAATGACTGGCCGCCATTCATTTGCAGACAACCATACACACACACAGATTCATATCATCACTGTGGGAACTGAACCTGCGTAGGTTCAGTTCCCACAGTGATGACTTCTCTGTAAGCAGCGTTGCTTACAGAGAAGTCAGATGAGAGAACCACTATGCCATCACTGGCTTACATTATGTCAATTACTTCACCGGCAATATAAATGATTCTCCCGCTGTCATTGCAACGGGTTTCGGCTGCCTGTTGTAGGACGCCCTCTGGAAAACACCAAGAGCTCATTAAAATGCAATTCATGAGCAGCAGTCTTTCATGATGTGGCATGATCCTCAATCTTGTTTCAGACATGGTGCCAATGTTAATATCGACTTTTACAAATGGTAGTGCCACTTGACATCCATCGCAGCCTGGTCATCCTGAAAGTAGGATCCCTCCGTCTGCAGCAAGAATCACTGTGCCTACTCGAGGTTTCTTATTTCTCCCCAAATGGGGTTTTGAGTTTTTCCTTGCCAATTGCAATGTTTAAATCAGGGGATGTTGCCAATGTTTGTAAACTGGGGGCCTGTGAAGCTCTTTGAGATTATTTTGTGATTAAGGGCTAAAGAAATAAACTTGACTTGGCTATACTGTTCTCCAAACAGAATATATTACAAAATATACAGCAGACACATGCACACATTGACCTCTCCTGGTGCTCAAGTGCGGCCTGCTACTGACCCTGTGCTCACCGTTTTTATTTTTTGTCACCATTTTTAACTTCCCACCATCCTCCCAAGCTGGCAATGCCGCCTCAATACACCAGAGGACACCACCTGTCACTTCGTCTTCGCTCACCTGCTGAGGCCCTTTCAGTCTTGTCTACCTGTGGACTGCCAGGAAATCCGACGGCCTCTTAAACGTGTGGGGTAGACGAAAAAGCGTGGCTCAAGGGGAGGCATGAGGCACTGACTTCAGAGATGCTGCAGCAGATTCAATTGCCTGTCATCACGCTGTCAACGTCCGCTTGGTAAACAACAAACTAGATAAACTTGAGGTAAGAGCCGAGCATGACTGTAAATTCACATGGGGAGCAATCTTGTGTGCCCGATGGGAACTTGAGTTAAAAATCACCACTGTCAGAGCGGACAGGAACGAGCGCACTGCACATAAATACCTCCGAGGGGGCCTGCGCCTGTTCGTGGATGACAGGTGGGCAACACAATACTCTCTAAAAAAAATGGTTTAATGAAAAGAAAGCTGCTTTTTGCTCTGGTGATCTCAAAAAGATGTGTGGAAAAAAAGGTGACAGCTGAAAGGTAATATATTTAAGGCAAAACTTGACTACAAGAACAAAGAAGAAAGTAAATATTTTAGTGGTAATATAATCAATGCTTTGTTGATGAGCTATATCCTTTCTTTTCTAGATTTAATAAAGCAGATGACAAACTGGTGTCATGGTCTGTGTTTTTGTGTTTGCGTTTATATTTAATTTTGTTTCATGTCGTCTTGTTTTCTTGTGACCCATGTTAATGTCTTGTCCTCTTTGTTAGGTTTTCCTTTCCACCTGTTCTCATCAACCCTGTACCTTGTGGCAACCGGTCAGCTCGGTTCAGCTAGACGTGTCTTGTTCAGGTGTTCGTCGTTGTCTTGTCTGCTTGTATTTAATTCCCTGGTTTCTTTCAGTCTCTGTTGGATCTCTATCAGTTGTCATCATAGCCCATGTTATATCACCCCGTCATGTTTTTTAGTGGTCAGTATTTTGTTTCCACGTTTTTCTTTCTTATTTTGAATGAACATTTTGGACCTTGTTAATAAGTGTTTGCTCCGTCTTCTTAGAAAACTAAGCTGTCTTGTTTGCAGATTTTAGAGCTTGTGTATTCTGCACATATTGAAAGTGTTTTAACATTTCCCCCCTGTGCTTGGTTTGGTTGCTTGAGTCGTAAGTGTGAGGTCAAGCTAAACAAAATTGTTAAAATGGTGGGTAAAATTGTGGGAAAACTCCCACCTTTGCACTGACAGGACGAGGTGGAGATCTCAGAAAATCGTGGCAGACAGTTTGTCCTGTCATTTTGAGCTTTTGACGGCACCCGGAAGGTGCAACAGAGCTCCTCTGGGAAAAGGTAGTTTAAAAAAAAAATGCATTCCAAATGCCATCACAATCCTAAACTCAACAAAGTCCACCGTAATGCTCCACACTGATGTCTTACTTCTTTTACTAGGTCTTATTGTGATTATATTTTTATTCTTACTTCTGTTTTTAATTTGTTTATTATATTTGCCTCTCTGTTATCAAGAGGAGTGTTGTATTTGTGCCCAAAATATCTTTTGGAATTGGTTTCATTGGACCAAAATACCTTTTCAAACACACATTTCTGGGAGATTTCAAGTCTGTTTTGGGAAAAAGAAGCCTGACTTGCATTTTTTTCTTTGTCAGATGAGGCTTCCGTCTTGACGTCCGGTTCTTGGTAATGTCACTGCCATATTTTCTCTGTGATGATGACTGTCTTAACTGTGTTCCATGTACTTTTGAACAATGCGGACCATGGCTTGTGCCATAAAATGTGACTACAAAAATGTCAGGAAAAGACGACTAGAATATTTTAACTTTATTTCGGGTTAGAGGCACTTTAAATGATGGCAGTTGTGTGCTGACACCCATTTAACATGAGTATTAATGCGTTATCTTAATGCTGAACACAGGATGGTTAATTCTGCATACAGCCACAACCTAGTTAGAGTATAAGAGGGTGTGCGCTCTTGTGCAATCACATTATCTCAGTTGTTTAATTTAAATACTCCCTGTCTCAAAGATTACATTTATTTTCAAATAAGTCGTAGAGGTAATATGTCACATTAATGGTGGAAAATTTCTTTGGAATTATCTCACAAAAACCTGCCATTTAAAGAAAGGTGTGTAGACTTTTTATATTCACTGTATCTTCCCTTCACCTTCTTTGTTAAGAGTTTTATTAATATTGACTTTGTTGAGCGTGTTAAGGGAAGTAAACACATTAGTTAAATATATACTAGTTTTACCTTAATTGTGTGAATAATTTTGGCAATGGGTGCCCTGTGTTTGGGGGCCTGTGCACCTGCCCCTTAAAATGTCTGTGCATGTGCCTGATATGCAGAATATATTATAGGTGTACCCCATCCTGGAGCCTTCAGCTTGTCGTGGTGGAGGGGTTTGCGTGTCCCAATGATCCCAGGAGCTATGTTGTTTGAGGCTTTATGCCCCTGGCATTGTCACCCATGGCAAACAGGTCCTCGGTAATGGACCAGACAAAGCACGGCTAAAAGACCCCATATGACAAGTAAAACTGATTAACGTTTTCCCTTGCCTGGAGGCGGATCACCGGGGGCCCCCCTCTGGAGCCAAGCCCGGAGGTGGGGCTCGATGGCGAGCGCCTGGTGGCCGGGGCTCCATCCACGGAGCCCGGCCAGGCACAGCCCAAAAAGGCAACAGAGCCAAGGGGGTCGGGTGCTTGTGAGCTGGGCGGCGGATGAAGGCGGGAAACTTGGTGGTCTGATTCCTGGTTACAGAAGCTGGCTTTAGGGATGTGCAACGTCGCCTCTCTGGCAGGGAAAGAACCTGAGCTGGTATGCGAGGTCGAGAAATTCCGACTGGACATAGTCAGGCTCACCTCAACACACAGCACACAGGGTTGGACTCGCTTTCCACTCTGGAGTTGCCCACGGTGAGAAGCACAGAGCAGGTGCTGGCATACTGATTGTCCCCCGGCTCAGTGCCTGTACGTTGGGGTTCACCCCAGTCGGCGAGAGGGTGGCCTCCCTCCTGAATGCTGTTTGTGCCTATGCACCAAACAGCAGCTCAAAATACCCATCCTTTTTGGAGACCTTGGAGGGGACTCCCTTGTTCTGCTGGGGGACTTCAACGCTTGTGTGGGCGATGACAGTGAGACCTGGAAAGGTGTGATTGGGAAGAACCGTGTCCCTCTGGGATTCTTGTGGAAGGCCGGGGAAGAGATCCTGCCCCAAGCGGAGGACTTCAAGTATGTCGGGGTCTTGTTCATGAGTGAAAGAAGAATGCAGCAGGAGCTCGACAGATGGATTGATACAGCGTCTGCAGTGATGCAGACTCTGTATCGGTCTGTTGTGGTGAAGAAGGATCTGAGCTAAAAGGCAAAGCTCTCAATTCACCAGTTGATCTGTTTTCCTGAACATACATCTAAGGCTCCAATCACATGACAGGGTTCAAGTGGCACAATCATAGTGAAGTGCTACCTCCATGAGTGAAAATGCTTTTATTGTTGTTATGGCCATTTCCTTACCCCAAACGACACACTCCAATTCTACTCCCACAAGAGTCGCTTGCTTGGCTGTTCAAACCTCTAGCTCCAACTCCAGTCGTCATGGTAATGAAATCCATACTCACCATTGGACCAGCGGTATCTGGGCGGGGTCTGCAGCTGCTCATCTGCATGAGACAGGACCACCTTTTCCAACAGGCTAATGTTAGCAAGACAAGAAATACGATGTATAAAGTGTACCATAATTCTTGAGCTTTGGGGTAATTTATCAAAAGTTTTAAATTGTGGCAAAAATGAATAATTTTTTACTTTGTCATAATTGAACTCCTTCTTGTCAGTGGATGAATTTAGTGTGAAACAACTTGAGTCATGATCTCAACCCCATTAGATACCTTTGGAACTGTTACAGCTGCAAAGGGGGTCCCAACTCAATTTTAGCCCCTGTATATACAATACATGGCCAGTTGTCCCAATACTTGTGTGCATAGAGAGTAACTTACTACGAGTTAACAACAGTGAAACATGGAAGCAGATTTATATAGAAATGACAAATCAGCTGTTTTGTATTTGTGGTCATGAAAACAGTGGCTTTTAATGTAAACACCACATTGGATTGTTTTTTCCATCATGGACATCCCAAATGAAATAACAACCATTCACTAAAGAAGGAGGGAGAGAGAGAAAAAGCTGCACTGAAAAAAAAACATTCACTGATTTGAGAACAGAATGTTAAAAAAAATGAAGCTATCAAGACAGAAGGCAACAGAATGCCAAAAAACATATATGTCATTAAACACTTTTGCTTTCTCTTAAAAACTTGAAATCAAGAGGACAAGAGAGGGCTACATAGATATTTTGATAGATTGATGAGGGCTAACATATAGGCAAGGCAAGATAATAAATTTTGATATTTACGTATCGTGTGTGTGTGTGATGTGAGAACTGTGCTTTTCATTGTAGACCTGAAAGGTGTGTGCCAAACTAATTAGCCACAGGGGGGGGGGGGGGATTTTTTTTTATACATAATCACTAACAAGCAGATGCAGCAAGAAATGCGCTCCCACCCAAATAACTGTTTTATTTGTCTGAAATAATAAAAAATAGATATTGTTATAATATAAATGAATCATTTTGAGTCCGGCTAAAGTGATAATGCAGGGAAACAGGCAAAACAGTAACAAGAGAGAGGGAGGTGGGGCACAGTTCAAAGCATTACAACACATTGTCCTTTGGGAACACTGCGGCTCCAAATCAGCTTGCTGTCTATCTGGAAACAATTGCAAAACATAGTTTATTTTACAAAAGGGATATAACTAGAGGAAAAAAACGTTCTGTAGCTACATAGCACAGGAAATATTGTAGAATTTTACAGGATCCTCGTGATGGGTATGTAATACCCATGTTCATTTCTGTGGTTCCATTTTTGTCCAAGGTGTGATTTTCAAAAATGTTGATTTTTAATTTTTTTTTAAAAACAGTTTTACATTGATGTTACTACAAGAATTGCAAAATCTATGCTTGTATCGTTCCAACAGTGTCAAACAGAACCATTCAATTTTCAAAACCTTGTCATACTTGATTAAACAGTAGTTGGATGCATTCAAGAAGAAACCATCTCTCTCCTTCTCAGGACATAGGATCGATCGCAACTAGAGTGTTGTGGTTGTCTTAGAAAACATTTGCCTCTCATCCAAACAGGCTATACTCAGTTCATGCGCATTGGGTAGATAGGACAGCTTTAGCCTATTGGTGTGGAAACACAACTATTTATCACTCTCGTTAATATTCCATTTGGTTGTAACAATGGTGGTCGAGGCAACTGAAAGTAGACACCTGTGGCCACTTTTGGCTCTCAAGTGGCGCGACCACCAAACATCTTCAAAGCCTTTTGAGACTCTTTTGTAATTAAGGGCTGTACAAATAAACTTAACTTGATTTCTAACACAACCAAAGCAGTCAAGTTGCTATCGATTCAATGCCTGGAATGAGAATATTCACAACTATCTCTCTCCTTTCAATTACGGCTCTCATCTTGCCATTTGATTGATTGATATATTTGTATTTTTTTAAGTGCTTTTATTTGTTTTTCCATTTTTATGACTTTTTAAAAAAATATGAACAATATCTAGGTGGATCTTTTTTTTTCTTCTTCCGGTTTTGGAGTAACTTTATACAACGGTTTCAGTAATGTCATGCTATCCTTGTCAAGGGCTTTGACAGGAGGAAGGAGGGAGCGAGGGCTTTTGACCCCTTATGACAATCTCACCCCCTGCCCCACCTCCAACAAGAGCCGGATGCGAGGGTGCCATGCATGGATGGAGCTGAGAGACGTAAAGGCATGACGGTTTATACTGTAAATGTAGAGAAACAGAGGCTCTGATATATACTGTAAAAGTATGTCTGAGACAGAATGTGATCATCAATAAATAAGTTAATAAATTAATCAACAGTTTTCAAACCAGGAGCGAACTTCCGCACACCGAGAATATTAGTAGAGGTTATAATAGTGAGAAAGGTAGTTATAACGTGTACTCACTTCTAAAGGCATTGCTATCTACAGTACAGTACCGCCATGTGTCACCATTGGCTGTCAGGCGAAAGCCAGCTAAAGAAAGAGAACGCCTCACTTCCTGTCTATGTCAGGACTCTTTGTGGAACAGTAAAGTCATACAATTTGAAAAGGAAATGTGCAATTAAGGGCTCCAAAGTGTCTCTGATAATGTAAACAAAAGACAAATGTTAAATTAATCTGTGTTTGACAGTTTCAGCAGGTCTTGAGTGTTTTTCAAAGGTTTTGATTGGCCGACCTGTTCAATATTCTTTAAGTGATAGACATTTTCACATATTTATTCAAAATTGTTCCTACATAAACACTACTGTATCAAGAAACATAATAATATACAACATATGTGTCAGGTGAGACAAAATGTGAATACAAATCTGTGTACAGGCTGATGTAATAAATATAGACAAAATCAACAAAAATAAAACAATTCATATCCAAGGTAATAAAAAAAGATATTTCGTTAGCAACAAAGACAACACTGCAAAGGAAAATTAGATTAGAAGAGAGACTTTCATCAACTTTGTTCTCAAGTTTTCAAGGCTGCAGTTTTGTGTTTCCTTCTAAAACACATTTCGTTATTTGTTTGTTTGGCAGCAAGCCAGAGAGCATCAGGGGAGTAGCCAGAGCAAGGGACAAAGATTAAAAACATATTATATTTATATATATATATATATATATATATATATATATATATATATATATATATATATATATGTGTGTGTGTGTGTGTCTATCATTTTATATATAATTATTCTCATTAATATTAATGTACCTAGTTGTATTTTTCTCTTTATTATTATTTTTTTTTTAAATAAACACCAACATTACCATCATCATTTCCACAGCAGTGTCAGAGGAAGAGGGATGAGGAGGAGGACGAGGTGGAAGAGGACAGTTAGGAGAAAGGAAGGAGCGGGTGAGTGGGGATGTTACATGGGGGTGCTTAGTACAAGCCACATCCTCGGAGGTTGTTGGCGATGATGATATCGGTCACGGCATCAAACACAACCTGGATGTTCCCTGTATCTGTGGCGCAGGTCATGTGACAGTAGATTTCCTTATTTGGGGACCGATTCTTGCTCTCAAACTGTGCTTGGATGTAAGCTGCTGCATCCTCATAGGTGTTTGGTCCTGGAGGAAGACAAGAAAAAAAAGAAAGGAAGACACATGTTGATCCTTAAATCTAGAGTATGTCATTTTGGCCATCAAATGAAAGGGAGAGTTTGCAATTTTCCCCTCAAAAAAAAAAACAAAATCACTTTTTGTCATATTTGTTGGTGTATATCTGACAGAAACTATCCCAGCACGGTCGAGGAAAGTCAACCAGTCGGCGACAGAAGGTGTGACCGACGAGGGGTCAATCATTTGCAATGCACTCACGCTGACTTGTTTCCTCGGGCTTCAGGAGTTTTGGTGTAACTATCGTGGAATATCTACTGTATCTCTGGTTAGCAAGAAAAGTTAAAAAGAAGGAATTGGACAGATCCCGCACAAAACAAGGGTAAACATCAAGCTGTCAGAGTTGGAAGGGCTATAGGTAGCTGAAAGGATTTAGAACCGATGGGGAGTTAGCAACATTTCTGTTTGACAGGTAAGCTTATCAGCACTTAGATTTTTAATTGACTGTACATTCCAAAATATAAAACTTCAAACTGATAACATTACGGACCCTATTTTCGTGACTGGTGTAACGGAGCAAATGTGTGCCATTTGTGGGTTAGACCGGTGTTGGTAATTTCATAGTTCAGCGCAGCCTGGCGGATCCAAGAGTGGGCGGCAGTGTGGCTGTGTCTACAACCGACTTCCTTCGCCGCCATTCAAGTCGGGCTCCTCATTCCCTTTAAATGTGGCACAATTAACTGACCGTCTTGACTGAGACATTGTGCGGAAGAGGACGATCCGTAATCGTAGCGATCCGTGCGTGAGTGGAGTTTAAGTAAACAGCATCAAATGAAGAACACATTCACTTTAAAATATAAGAGGAAGTTTTGACATCTAGGGTTTAATTCCCCTTTAAGTAAAAGTAAACAAGTAATGACTCATAATTGTACTTAAGTACAAAAGTAAAAAGTACAAATTATTTTTTTTACCTACATCCCTGTTGATATCTTGGCACAACAAAAAAATATTAATTTTTCACAAAGCGCTAACTAACGTTTTATCATGCTTTTATAGCATCAAAACAACTTTTCCATAGTTCTCTGACACAATGAACGGACTAACAAAAATGCAAAAATAGCTAATGTTAATAATAGAAAAACACACTTTACCTATTTTTTTGTTTTTAATTAGATTGATAATGAGATTTTGTGCATGTTAAGGTTGGTTGTTACTAATATGTTTTGATCGCACCAATCTCCATGCATTTGTGACTGTTACCTGTGTACTCAGGGAAACAGATGCTAAGCGCCGACTTCTTTATCTTTTCTGCAAACAAATCTTTCTTGTTGAGGAAGAGGATGATGGAGGTGTCGATGAAGAATTTGTTGTTGCAGATTGAGTCAAACAGCATCAAAGACTCATGCATGCGATTCTGTGCAAGGAGAGAGGTAAGGCATGAGAATGTTGTTTTTTTTTTTTTTTACAAAGAAAATAAAACTTGCCAATTTTTCCAAAGCAAAAAAAACAAAAAACAGCTGCAATGTTAGTTTAACATGGAAGTACCTTGAAGACATTCTTTCTGCAATTGTAATTTTTTTTAGCCAAAAATAATATTCACACATATCAAGTGATTCAGTCGTGCTTTATTATTATTTCAATACATTTCCAATACAATGTCAACAAATGGGCGGCACGGTGGACGACTGGTTAGAGCATCAGCCTCACAGTTCTGAGGACCCGGGTTCAATCCCCGGCCCCACCTTTTGGAGTTTGCATGTTCTCCCCGTGCCTGCGTGGGTTTTCTCCGGGCACTCCGGTTTCCTCCCACATCCCAAAAACATGCATTAATTGGAGACTCTAAATTGCCCGTAGCTGTGACTGTGAGTGCGAATGGTTGTTTGTTTGTATGTGCCCTGCGATTGGCTGGCAACCAGTTAAGGGTGTACCCCACCTCCTGCCCGATGATAGCTGGGATAGGCTCCAGCACGCCCGCGACCCCAGTGAGGAGAAGCGGCTCAGAAAATGGATGGATGGATGTCAACAAATGACATCACAAGTGATGGAAATACAGTGATCCAAATGTTTCTAAATATCTTTACAATAGAGCTACTACTTTCTATGTTAATAACGCTTCTTCATAAAATGAAACACTCATATACCCAAATTTGCTGCAGAGACGTAAGTGGGCAGAAAGGTTTAATGAGAGCAACACCAAGCGGAAGGATGACTACTAGCAAACAGGCTCGCAAACAGTTCAGGGTGTACCCCACCTCCTGCCCGATGATAGCTGGGATAGGCTCCAGCACGCCCGCGACCCCAGTGAGGAGAAGCGGCTCAGAAAATGGATGGATGGATGTCAACAAATGACATCACAAGTGATGGAAATACAGTGATCCAAATGTTTCTAAATATCTTTACAATAGAGCTACTACTTTCTATGTTAATAACGCTTCTTCATAAAATGAAACACTCATATACCCAAATTTGCTGCAGAGACGTAAGTGGGCAGAAAGGTTTTATGAGAGCAACACCAAGCGGAAGGATGACTACTAGCAAACACTTAACCCGCTAAAGTGGACTTTGTCCTGAAGGGCTGCTTTGAACAATTGTGAGGAACTAAGAAGCAAGATCCCAAACAAAAAATAAATAAAAATCTATCCCACCCATCCATCCATATTCTATACCACTTATTCTCTTCAGGGTCTTCATAAGCAATCCCAGCAGGCGTACTGTAGGTCAAAAGATCCCAACTGATCACCATTGCATGAATGAACTTGACAACGCAATTTGGAGTCTCTGCTGAACCCAACATACATAATTTTGGACTTTGTGAGGAAGGAAGCTGGATTATCAAGAGAGAACCTACACAAGCGCAGGGAACACGTGAACTCAACACAGAAATGTTGACACACATCAGAATACTCTTGCTGTCTTGCTATTTATAAAATAAAATTTCTTTAATTAAAAAAAAAAAAAACTTTTAAAGTTTTTTGGCAACAAGATAAATATTAAATACAGGAATCTCATTTGATGTGCGGCCCGCATCTGAGATGCACAAAAACTATCAGGGATGCATGTATGGTGATTATATTGTCATATTTTTGTTTAATAAAATCCTTGCTTCGGGTCCCTGTGCGATTAAACTGCAAAAAATTGCTCCAAAATTTGCTACTAAAATGAAGAAATTAGAAATACTGCTCCTCAAAGAAAAAAAAATTAAATTTAGAGCCTTGTGTGTGTGTGTTGCTAAAGTGCTTCAGTGAAACATTATCCAGTAAAAGTACGAGTCCTGTCTTGGTGGTAGCCAATCAGAAGAAGACTAAGGTGGCTTATCGTTCCAAAAATAAAATGAACGTGAGACTTTTTTTCCCGGACTCTATAAATTTTCACTGTTGTGGCAACAACACCCGGCGCGCCACTCAAGACGCAGTCAGCCGCTGGTGGAACGGCTTTGGCTCCCTAGATGCAAACAACTGGGACATTTTACGGAAAGTTAACTATTACGTTCGCTAGGCCTGAGCGCTAACTGGCGCTAAGGAGTTAGACAGCTCGCTCTGGGTCGCTCGATTGTGGCGACATCGTTTAAAACAGAGGTGACTAACATCCGGACCCGGAAGCACTTCCAAACAGAGCCACATCATAGCCAAAAAAGAAAGGTTATGATTCAAGACATACGGGTTGCTTCTATTTTACGTGCTGCAACATATTACAGGCTTCACGGTAGTGATGAACTGTACCGACCAATGACATGCAAGTTCCTCCACCCTTTCAGCCAATCAAATCTCGCATTGCAGGCAGTAATCCCTAAAATCACTGACTGTGCACAGACCAGACAGACAAGGGGGGGAAGGAGGGAGTGAGTGAGAAAGAGATAGGGAGAAAGAGAGAGAGGGAGACAGACAGACAGAGAGCGTGTGTAAGTAAAGGAAGAGAAAATTTTGAACAAATGGCGCTTTAAACTCATTCACTGCCAGCCTTCCCAGTTAACATGGATATTTGACTTCTAAAGCCGTCAATGGCAGTGAATGTGTTAAAGTGGAATGGGCAGTCATTTTTGTTTGTACTTCTCAGTGGGAAGTTCCTACTGGGAGCCCTTGCTAAATTTGTATATGTATGTGAAACACTATTATGAAAGAAAACTAAGGTTTTGAACAAACAAAAGCTTTAAAAACGGTTAAATTAAGATTTGTTAAATAAAAATATGTAACATTTTCTGAGACTTCAGTGTTGTGTCAAGATTTTGGCATTTTGAAGAAAAGGGGAAATTCTAACTTTTTTTTATTTTTCTGAAGTTAAGCACTTTACTGTATTTGAAGACGTATAACTTTCTCTTTTTATTTACTTGCTCTTATTGTGAAATGCAGCCCTACTTTTATTCAGTAATTGAGAGAACATTACACAGTTGTGCTCATGTTTAATTATCAGGGCAGAATTTGTAAGATGTGTACAATTATTATCCTCTAATATCATTATATCAGTGGCATATAAAACTACAATACTCCAAAGTGTTCTGTAAATTGACTGTCTGTTGTACTAGAGCGGCTCCAACTACCGGAGACAAATTCCTTGTGTGTTTTGGACATACTTGGCAAATAAAGATGATTCTGATTCTGATCATTTATTGTCAAAGTTTTGGGGAAAATATACTGCTCTAAAGAATTTACTATCATGGCAGGCCTAAACACATAATATATTGAGAGAGAGCCAGAGCAATGGATAACACAAAAATATTGTAAAAACCATAGAAAAGATCCTGCAGTAGCAATATACAGTAGCAGGACCGCAAAAGCGTGAACCGTGATATAGCGGAGGATTACTGTATCTGTATTCCATGATGATACATTGCATTGAGTCATTGTTCCAGGGCTGGGACTCATTGTTTTCATAACATGTGCATCCCGAGACACAGTCTCAAGTGTAAAATGATCTATGTTATAGATAGTACAAATACATTGACAGTAGTTTTTAGAATTATTTACAATGGTGACATTGTTTTGGCGTGGTTTTGTTTCATCATCTTAAAACACAGTTTAACCCTGGGAAGGATTACAGTAATTCTATTTCAATTACAGTATTTTCCATAGAAAATTTTATTTCTAAATCTGATCACATTCCAGAGTTGACTGTTTTCAACCTATGAGGGACCTCTGAAGCCCATTACCCACCTCTAAGCATCATGTTATCTCACATAAGTTACAGACATATACTCTATTAAATATTGAGTTAAGGTCTTTAAAAACATAAACTGCTATACTGTGACAATAAAGCGAATTTGTGCAATATTTCTCCTAAAAATGTACTGTATCTAATTGTATGTATCTATTAAATGTATTATCTATTTACTATGTCACGGAAGTATCAGTACAGAAGAAACAGACATACATAAAGTAAGCTGCATGACGAAGTTAAACCAACGGGTTGCATCCCAATGAAAAATAAAAATGTAGGAAAGACAATATCACTGACTCATCTATAGCGATTTAGCTTCTTAGGTATTTATAACATTGGTAGGGAAAATAAGTGGTCTGTAGCTAAACAAAATGAACCACAGCACAAACACTGGACCCAACACTTGACTGCATAATAACAACAGCTGCAAATACAAGATGAGGAGAAGCTGCATGCTCACACAAACAAATTGCATTTCCTGGTCACGTTCTATCCAATGCCAGCGCTCATGTTTTACAGCCTTATTTACAAGGGCTATAGAGTCATCTGGCTTTTGCATTGTGTATGAAATTAACTAATTAATATCTTGAATTAAATTATTATTATTTTTTTATCAGTAATGGTTTTGTGACATTTTGAAACCCTATAAAAGCTTTGGTCATGATTTTGTGTGTCGACAGCCAGTGTATGTGGAAAAGGTGGACAATGGACAAGTGCCTTCTGGGTAATTAATCCACTGATACTGGCTCCACCGCTGCACTCATGGGCTCAAGGTGTCTGTCACACAACACTTTCATGCTTCACAAGCACGCAAATGCACACACTTGGCCTTTCCTATACAATCTACACACACAGTCAGAACTCAGACCACAAACACATGCACAAAGCATGTTGATCAACATCCTGAGGCAGCTCAGTGTCTCTAATTAGGACACACCATATATGGAAGTGGAAGACGTAATCTACCTGGTTTTTAAAATAGGAATTTGGATCCAAGCAGACAGGCCTTTTTTTTTTTTTTTTTTTAGCGAAAAGGCTAATTTATTTTCTATGATACTTTTAATGCTATAGATAAAAGGAGATTAAAGATAATGAACAATTTTCTAGGTTTTGCCTGCAGATAATGTAAATCTTTCAGTAGGTTGGGGACAAAACACCAGCAGCAGACTGCTAACATAATTGTGGAAACAAGAGTCCCAGTTTACAATATAACCGCAGAAACGCAATCCAAGTTTGCACAGCTCAAGTTTGACTTATTAGGGTCCAGTTGCGGATAATATGGGAAAAAGACGGAGCAGCACACAATATGCTAGAAGAAGCCCCCAGGGGCTCTATAAAGTGAATTGTTCCACTGAAGCACTATCTGAGAAGTGTCAGCTTGACTCAGCACACTACCTCTCAGGCTTTAGTCTTAACTGGTTTTATGGAGGACCATGCAATAAGATGATGGCTCCCATTAGTATAATGAGCAACAATAAAGTATACAGTATATTGTCAGTGTACAGTATACAATATACTATTCAGTGCAAAAATATAGAGATGATAACAAAAAGCTGGAGAATAAATGTTGAATAGTGTATGTGTATCCATCCACCCCTCCATATTACTGAGCTTGTTAAGCAATGAAACCACTCACATTCACACCTAAGAACAATTTAATAACATACAGTACATGTGTTTGGATTGAACCCAGAACCAGCCTGCTATGAGTTGACCTTGAGGTCACGACAACATCAGGGTAGGCCAGAGTTAGGCAATTAGGCTATTGGCTATGATGATATCAGTGGCAGCGTTAAAGACTATCTGCATGTTGTTGGCGTCTGTTGCGCAGGTCATATGGGAGTAAACCTTATTTGAAGACTTGTTCTTGCTGTTTCACTGAGATGTAATGAAGAAGATTCCTTCCACGTATGTGTCTGCACCTATGGAGACAAATAGATGACCGACGTGACATTATGACATGACATGACACATACGGTAAGTATACTTGGTCCCTTAAAAGGTGCTGGAGGAATCAAAATAATTATTACTCCTACGGTGGTGCCTAGAGATACAAGTTTCATTCGTTCGGTGACCACGCTCGTAACTCAAAACATCCATCCATCCATTTTCCATACCACTTATCCTCACTAGGGTCGCGGGCGTATTGAAGACTATCTCAGCTGTCTCTGGGCGAGAGCCATTCAAGACATTCATATCATAATCTCATACTTTATAAAAACATGCAGCGATGACATAATTAAATAGAGTTAAACTTTTTTGTCACACTGCATGAATTAAATGCTGCTCCTTCTGGTATGCCACTCGGGGCAGTATAAAACAGGCAGATGGCAATAATGTTCATTGAGACATTATTAATCCCGGTGAAATAAACACACCCCGCTGCCCCGCCTAGAAATCAGTGGGACTGATAATAATGTCTAGCTCCTGTCTGAGCTCCTCAGTACAGCGGTAATATCTGTCATTCTACACGGAGGATAAAGAGTATATGACTGTGAGTACTGTTATATTGCCTGCCTAAATGTTGTTGCTGAACCATTTATGTTCTATCCATTACTTAAAGGGTTAATGCACCGCAACATAAACACTAATTAGCTTTAGCATTAAGCTAGCGGAGCCTTTCTTTAGGCAGTTATTTGGCTCCACAAGGTGCTATTTTCTTTGTTTAGTTTGACAGTACACTTCAACTGGGAATGGCATTAAACAGCTTGAAGCCTCTTTTTTGATGAATTGTTCACTAAACAGCTGCTGCTTATCAAGTGTGTTGAGTATCTCAAGTCTGCGGCTGCAAGTCAATGCAAAAAAAAAAAAAAAAAAAAAAAAAGAAATCGGTTGAACGACGGCTCGCATCTCAAAAAATTAGGAAACCGAGTCACTCAGATCTCAAGGCACCGCTGTATAGCTTCATGGCTTTTTAAGGCTTTTCTTTCGATTTGAAGCCTTTTATTTAAAAAAAAACAAAAACAATTGAAATCAATGAGCCACCAGCACGCCCGCGACCCTAGTGAGGATAAGCGGTACGGAAGATGAATGAATGAATGAATGAGTGAGCCACCCCAAATTATATCAGCATTATTTGCTGAAAAACCTGCTCTTTCTTGGAGCATATGCTGCTGGTTACATACTAAAAGTATGCTTTTCTAATCCCAGCACCAAACACAGAAGGACAGGGTGAATTCTAAAATTAGACCACATGTACATGTTACTTTTGACACCACAGTCTTGGACTACTGCAAACGAACAAGGTAGCAACTCTAATTCGCAGTGCGTATTGATTCATTTCACAAATCCACTGCACGCCCCGTGCTTCACATCTATAATCGACTGTGACACTTAATGTGGCAAGCACTAGATTTGCAGCTTTTCACTGATTAAAATGCTGTTAGATGGAGTCAGATGGTGGTGAGTAGAGTCATCTTTGGGCCAAGTGTCACTAACATATCTGGCTCTCAGTCATTGGCAGAACTCTGGCTTGTCTGTCTGGTTCAGTTGCAACACCATCGGAACAAGCACAGAGTACCTTCTATGCCAAAAGATGAAGAAAGGAAGAGGGGAATGATTAGAATTTTAATTTTCTCTTTCTCACAGTCATGCTGTTCTGATCTCTCTCAACACTGCATTCCCACAATCATGCTTTCTTTATTTGTTTCTGATGTTTTCTCATTTACACACTTGTCTTTCTCACTTTGTTGTTTTCCCTATTGTCTTCTCTCAGATTGCATCTCTTCAAAATGAGCCTGTCATTTCCTCTCTATTCGCATATTGACATGTTTAACACCTTGTTATGGATGTTATGTACAGTACATAGTCATTGATGGTGCTGTTTCTGTCGTGTTTTTATGTGTAATTATAGTTTAAATACAATATACAGTATACAGGTATATTTTAAAGATCAATGAATAATATTGGGGCGGCTGGTTAGAGCGTCTGCCTCACAGTTCTGAGGTCCGGAGTTCAATCCCCGGCCCGCCTGTGTGGAGTTTGCATGTTCTCCCCGTGCCTGCATTGGTTTTCTCCGGGCACTCCGGTTTCCTCCTACTTCCCAAAAACATGCATGCTAGGTTAATTGACAACTCTAAATTGCCCGTAGGTGTGAATGTGAGTGCGAATGGTTGTTTGTTTATGTGTGCCCTGTGATTGGCTGGCAACCAGTTCAGGGTGTACCCCGCCTCCTGCCCCATGATAGCTGGGATAGGCTCCAGCACGCCCGCGACCCTAGTGAGGAGAAGCGGCTCAGAAAATGGATGGATGAATAATATTGGGTCTCAGAGCAGAACGTTCGCCACAAACTGAACTAAATGTTGACTTGATGACACTTTGGACAATCCCTAATTTGAATTGAATAGATTAAGGAATTAATCATACTGATAAGACATTGTGATTCAAGTGTCTCATTCAAAGTGGGAAACAAACGTAAAGCTAAAAATTACGTGAAGTTAAGGGCTCCTTAAAAGTCAATAGTTTTGATGTCATATTGGTACATACCGGTATATTCAAGGAAGTAGATGGACAGTAGTGACTTGCTGATCTTGCGCTTTCTTTCTGAAAAAAAAGGACGATGGAAGTCTCCTTAAACCAGTTGCTGTTAGTGATGGAATCAAACATCTTCAGAAACTCGTGCATGCGATTCTGCAGAAGAGACATTAAGCACTGTTGAAATGGTCTTTGACATGAACCTATGTAGTCAAATTTTTTGTAAATACAGACCTAAAGATTCATCCAGCAAATGACAATATAAGCATGCAGATTGAAGAAAAGATTAGGAAAACAAAGAGAAAAACGTTGTACATGAAATCATGTGATTACGTAATTAAAGTATGATAATCAAAGCCATGCACGGTTAGTGTTTTATGAGAGTGAGCCACTGCCCAGTCAATTCTAGGACCTTATACATTAGCACTTATGGTAGGTACACTGTGGTGTTTTTTTTTGTTGACACCACATTTGAAAATGAGTTCAATGAAAACGCCCAATGTTTGATTAATTAGTTAAATACATGCTATGATAATAACATTGCATAGTTCTCAATCAGAAACATTGTTAGATTAACAAAAGGGAACAAACACTTGAAAATACAGACTAATAATAACTAATTATACGTATAAAATAGAACATCAGTCAGCTGAACTTTTCATGCACTTCTAAGACATGAATCAGAAAGTGCATTTCATTGCCAGCATGAACGCAAAACATAAATTTTTTTCCCATTTCAGCAGACTCCATGGGTGAAACAGTGATTAATGGGGCCCAATTAGATTAGGGAAAAAATACATCTCAGGTATATCATAATATTTGAGCAGTAACAATGGAAAATGTGGGCAGCTTCACTACATCAAGATGTGGACAGGTTAAGGATAGAGAACAGAAAGCATGCAATAAACACACACAAACTCAAAGCAATCACGCTAAATTTCTCCGCGTGTCTGCGGGGCTCTTACCTGTTGGTGGGCGGAGCATCTGTGGAACATCTGCCGGGTGATTGCTTAGACAGGACAGTCGAGGGCGAGAGTGACAGGTGAAGTGGAAGGTACCAAAGGTGCTGCGAGGTGGAGCTTAAAGCAGGAAGCCAAAACGCAGGGGACACACCCTCCCACACACACACACATCACACATACAGTTCATCTAATACTGAAAAGAAGAAGGAAACCAGCTGCCCTCAAAGCAGCTGTCCCATCGAAGGGCAGCAAGAGTGCCGGTGAACGTTTGTGGCTACTTGTCAAGGTGAGGAAATTGTCTTCAACAACAAGAAGGGAATAAAGAGGAGAAAATGTAAGCGTGTGTGTGTGTGTGTGTGTAAGTTGAGAGCATAAACACATCACACATTCAACAGAGACAAATACAATTGAAACCTCTTTTACAAAATGATATAAACGGCAAATGTATTAAAAAAATATCCTGTCATTCTATGGTGTACAGATTTATCTTTTGTTGAAACATTTTACTGATTCCAACCAAATGCAATTATTAAAATATACTATTACCCCCTCAAATTCCTATTTGTACTAGTAGACATACTGTACTGACTATAAATGTTACCTTCGAATGGGAAAAAGGAATACTTTGATCCATTAAACTGAAGAAAAATGATCTGAATACCAACTAAATGATGTGTATAGGGGTTATTATTGGCTTAGTTTGTAACTCTTTAATGTTGTGTGTGTAACAAAACAGGCTTTGGAATATTAAACATATCTGCTTGAGGGTTAAACTTTATTCATTCAAACCTATAAATTATATGCATATACTGTATAGCAAAGAATTTGTTACACATTCGTATGCACTGCCGCAATTGACCGTTTGGGCCGTGCTGGTGATTGTGGAGAAGTACCCCACCTCTTGCCAAACATCAGCTGGAGTAAGCGTCAGTTAACCAGAACCTTCAGGAGGACAAACGGTATAGAAAATGAATGGACAGATTGTATGCACTAAACCAGAATTCTACAAATGTACTATCGTGGCTCTAGTTGATTGATTTACTTTTAAACACTATTCTACACTACTCGGTTTTGACAGCTATGTATAAATGTCTCCGTTCAACAAAAAATCCCCAATCAAAAACATAGTTGACATTTCAATGATCTATCTCCAACAGAGTAGTATAAATTTGCAACTTTGGGGAAGTGAACCAGTCTGATGTTTCATCCATAGGAGAAGTGGAACTCCATATAAATCCCATTTTGTATGTAGCGTAATTTCTCGTGTATAATGCACACCCATGTATAATACGCACCCCTAAAGTTGACCTCAAAATTCTGGAAAAACCCTTCTACCTATCTATAATGCATTTTTTCAATGCATAATTTTGATTCTACCCATATGATCAAAACCTGATGTATTATCTGTATTTTGTTATTTTATTTGTTATTTTATTTTGTTATTTTATTTAGTTTTTTTTCAAATAATAATTATTATAAAGTTAATCACTTTATTTGAACACGAAATCCTTTTTTTTTTTTTTTTTATTTACTTGCTCTTATTTTGAAATTCACAGCCTGACTTTTATTTAGTAAATTAGAAAACACACAGTTGTGCTCATATGTTTGGGTTCAATTCTTTAAAGAAAACATGAAGGACCAGGTGAAATTTTAATTTCAATTGGATTCAAATTAAACGGTCAAGCATTTCAGAAAAGCATTATCATTAAACAAAACATAACCATACAGTAATTAATGATGGTTGTTGTTCAGTCATCAGTCATATTTAAAAAAAACATTTCACAAATTCTGCCAGGGTATGTAAACTTATGAGCACAACTGTACATGTATGCAGTCATACGTACCCCTGTCATATTGGAATGAAAGTGTAGGCTATACCTTTTTTATAACCACTAGGTGGCGGTGGTATTTTTGAATGAACGTGTACAGCTTTTTCATAACCACTAGATGGCAGCATACATTTATAAAATGTGAAAGTTTTTTCCATTTGCCCCTATACCCATGTATAATGCGCACTATTGACTTATGAAAATTTTTTGGGGAAAAAAATGCGCATTACACCCAAGAAATTACAGTACTTAAAAAAGAAAACAAAGTAAAATGTGTTGGTGTCTACACCTCAATATCTGTGACTTTACCACTAGTGGGGAGGTGTTGTGTTTATCCCACTGTGGCATATCTTTATTTATTTGTTTATTTTTTCAACTCGAGAAATACAGTGCATGTGATGGGTGTGTCTGGTTAATGAGTGATTGATGCCGCCACTGAGCACTAATTCTCAGAGGACATCCCATTTCCCCCCCTCATGCTGTAATTATACAGTAATTTCACTCGAATGTTTGTTCTTTAATAATTACACATCTTTGATCAGTACAATGTCTCATTATAGCAAGCAATGCCATTCATCAGTCTCACGGGAAACCACACGCTTAATTAAAACATTGTAGGTGTAGCACTGCAGACGGATCTGCTGACGTGAGTTTGCTGGGAATTGAAACAAATGGTTCCTGTGTGGTTGTTTTCCATTGCAGGACAATTTGAGTCAAGAAGTGAGCACATGATCTATGTTGGAGGAGGGTGGGGGTATTTGGGGATACTGTGGCAGATCACTAAAACACTTTCTTCTATCAAACACGATCACAGTTGTGTTAAAAATAGCACGGTGGTTGACACCTGCACTGATTGTTATTGTCTACATCAAACCTATGACAGACTCACACAAGAGGATGCTATGCGGTGCTCCCAACTCACAAGGAGGCATTAAGACATCTGCGTGAATAGAGCAGCCACTGAGCACTAATTCTCAGAGGATACACTTTAGGCCTATAAATATCAACCAGCATGCATCATATTCAAATTAGCGTCTTTGTTTCAGGTCACATGACTTGAGCTTTTCCAGCACACCATGTTGTCTTCAACCCCACATTTACCAGAACCTAGTAATAGGTAAATAGTTACATACTACGGCATAAGGAGACCATGGCATCACTTAGGCCTTCCATAACCTCACACTGCCAGAATGTGATTAATGATACTATTATTTTTTTGGTTGAATACAGAAAATAATGATTTCCATAGGTGATGTTAATATGTACAACTACAGTCAATATATTATATTATTAAATTTTTTTTTCATAGCATTTGTCCTCAATAGGGTTGCGGGTAACTGGAACTTATGCAATTAGACTTTGGTCAAGAACTGGGTTGAACCTAAAATGCACCATAACCTTTACTGGTGAACTCAATTTGATCTTCTCTTGACTTTTGAATGCAATTGTTCCTCTGTCAGTGTTTCAGTACATTCCGGACAATTGAATGGCAAAATTCACAAGCATGAATCGACTAATAAATGTACTGGTTCATTTACAATTTGCATTTAAACAGTCCTCTTTATCATGCTGTCATTTTGACATCATGAGACCAAGTGGACACCTAACACTGATCAACAGGACCTCGCCATTGGGAGGCTTCAAACGGGATGTTCTCAGAGGGAAGTGGCAACTGAGCTGAGAGTGTCACACAGCATCGTCACCAGGTTGCAACAGAGATACCGAGAGAGTCACAGAAAAGCATACAACTGATTCTTTTGGATCAAATACCTGTTGTGATTTTTCCCTTTCAGCTCCATGTTAAAGAACAAGTTGTGCAAAAAGTACTCAAACATGGACACTCAATAGTTTGGACAAGGTCAAATTAAGTTCACCTCTAAAGGTTATCGTGCATTTTAGGTTCATCCTGACATTTCACCCAGAAGCCAAATAGCCCTAACTTTTTGGGAGTAGTGTATAGTATAGTAGTTAATTTGCTTCAGAAAAGCCACACAAACGAGGAGAATTTGCTGCACCCACACATAGATATTCCAATGGAGATTTAAACTCTTATCTCACTGTGAGGCAGACATGCTAACCAGTATCCTATGGGCTGCCAAGTTATTCTAAATAATATACAAATATTGCAATATTTGTGATCCCCTGAAAATGGAGGTACTTAGAAATTGTCTGTAATTCCTAAATGGTAATACATTGTGGTAGTCATAATGCGATCAATACTTCAGGTCCTGATCTTCTTAGCTGCAATATTTTAGCTCCTCATGTAGAAAACAAAACAATAAAAAACCCTTTCAGTGTGACACTGTGATCTAAACGCAGTAAACAATTTTTGGGCCTCAGAGGTAAGGCAAGTGTTTTGTATAACAAACTAGTCAAGGTAATATAAATGTGACCTTCACAGTAGTCTGAAAATGTAATTTTGTTACTAAAAAGATTAACACAGATCATCATAGACATTTATTCCTTCTAAATAATGTATCTTGTGGTTTTGGGTCTTATAAATTAAAAGATTAATGATGGATTTATAATCCAGGTCTTAAAGCCAGATTCTGTCTATCCATCCATTTTCTACTGCTTGTACTGTTCAAGGTCACGGGGGAGCTGCAGCCTTTCCCAGCTGATTTGGGTGAGAGGCGGGGTACACCCTGGACTGCTCGCCAGTCAATCACAGGGCACATACAGAAATATTTGAACATTACGTGCCGGTTAGTGTGACCTGCCCTGACTTTCCCCCCTGTGGGGTTCAAAGGCACATAACGCTAGTGGCAGATAAAAGGCATTAGTCGACTGGGCGCCGTCGGTGATTTGGGTGTTGTTTGGGTTGGTGTTGGATGTACGCCGTTGATAGGTATACTGTTTTTCAATGACATCAATCTCAATGACTGGGTAGATTAGATCTGTTGGCTTACACTGCAGTTGGACTGTCAGATATCCCGTTCATCTGAGTTTTTTCCCCCCCACATACTTGTGTGGTCTTATCTGGATCAAACATATGGTTTCCCATGTGTTTTTAGGCTTACACTGCCATGACATATACTTTATCTGAACTGAGGCACACATGAGGAAAAAAACGGAACCGGGTGAAATGTAAATCCAGCGTATTTCACAGTAAACAGTGAGAGAGCGACAAAGGCGAGCATGTGTCCTTACCGTGGTCTCGTCCTCGTGCAACACCTGGTCGTATCCACTGAGTGCTACGCAAAAAATTATGGCAGTGACGTCCTCAAAACAATGGATCCACTTCTTCCTCTCTGACCTCTGGCCTCCGACATCAAACAGCCTGATGGATGGAAAGGAAATTTCCACGCTTACTGACAAGCCTTTAAAGCTTATTTAGGCTCAGTGATGGTCAGGTTGTGAGTGTGAATGCTTGTTTGTTTGTTTGTCTCTTTGTGCTCCTGTCTCCTGTCTGTTGACTGGTTTGCTAATTAAATTTTTACATTGAGAATTGAATGTGAAATGACTTCATATTAGCATTTTCTTGGTTCTATCAATATCCATCCATCCATCCATCCATTTTCTACCGCTTAGCCGGGTCGGGTCGCGGGGGCAGTAGCTTTAGTAGGGACGCCCAGACTTCCCTCTCCCCAGCCACTTCATCCAGCTCTTCCGGGGGGATCCCGAGGCGTTCCCAGGCCAGCCGAAGGACGTAGTCTCTCCAGCGTGTGCTGGGTCGTCCCCGGGGTCACCTACCAGTGGGACGTGCCCGGAACACCTCACCAGGGAGGCGTCCGGGAGGCATCCGAATCAGATGCCCCAGCCACCTCATCTGGCTCCTCTCAATGCGGAGGAGCAGCGGCTCTACTCTGAGATCCTCCCGGATGACCAAGCTTCTCACCCTATCTCTAAGGGAGAGCCCGGACACCCTGCGGAGGAAACTCATTTCGGCCGCTTGTATCCGGGATCTTGTTCTTTCGGTCATGACCCACAGCTCATGACCATAGGTGAGGGTAGGAACGAAGATCGACCGGTAAATTGAGAGCTTCGCCTTTCGGCTTAGCTCCTTCTTTACCACAACGGACCGATACAAAGTCCGCATCACTGCAGACGCTGCACCGATCCGCCTGTCGATCTCCCGTTCCATTCTTCCCTCACTCGTGAACAAGACCCCAAGATACTTGAACTCCTCCACTTGGGGCAGGATCTCATCCCCGACCTGGAGAGGGAACCGGCTGGCCAAGCGGAATGCAGCTCTGGTGGTCGCTGAAGCAAAAACTCGGGCATGGGAGGAGTTCAGTGAGGCCATGGAGAAAGACTTCCGGACGGCTTCGAGGAAATTCTGGTCCACCATCCGACGTCTCAGGAGAGGAAAGCAGTGCACCACCAACACTGTGTATAGTGGGGATGGGGCGCTGCTGACCTCGACTCGGGACGTTGTGAGTTGGTGGGTAGAATACTTCGAAGACCTCCTCAATTCCACCGACACGCCTTCCCATGAGGAAGCAGAGTGTGGGTTCTCTGAGGCGGGCTCTCCTATCTCTGGGTTTGAGGTCACCGAGGAAGTTAAAAAGCTCCTCGGTGGCAGGGCCCCGGGGGTGGATGAGATTCGCCCGGAGTTCCTAAAGGCTCTGGATGTTGTGGGGCTGTCCTGGTTGACACGCCTCTGCAACATCGCGTGGACATCGGGGACAGTGCCTCTGGATTGGCAGACTGGGGTGGTGGTCCCCCTTTTTAGGAAGGGGGACCGGAGGGTGTGTTCCAACTACAGGGGGATCACACTTCTCAGCCTCCCTGGTAAGGTCTATTCAGGGGTGCTGGAGAGGAGGGTCCATCGGGAAGTCGAATCTCAGATTCAGGAGGAGCAGTGTGGTTTTCGTCCTGGCCGTGGAACAGTGGACCAGCTCTACACCCTCGGCAGGGTCCTCGAGGGTGCATGGGAGTTCGCCCAACCAGTCTACATGTGTTTTGTGGACTTGGAGAAGGCGTTCGACCATGTCCCTCGGGGAGTCCTGTGGAGGGTGCTTCGGGAGTATGGGGTACAGAACCCCCTGATACGGGCTGTTCGGTCCCTGTACGACCGGAATCAGAGTTTGGTCCGCATATCAGGCAGTAAGTCGGACTCGTTCCCGGTGAGGGTTGGACTCCGCCAAGGCTGCCCTTTGTCGCCGTTTCTGTTCATAACTTTTATGGACAGAATTTCTAGGTGCAGCCGAGGCGTAGAGGGGGTCCGGTTTGGTGGCCTCAGTATTGCATCTCTGTTTTTTGCTGATGATGTGGTTCTGTTGGCTTAATCAAGCCGTGAGCTCCATCTCTCACTGGAGCAGTTCGCAGCTGAGTGTGAAGCGGCTGGGATGAGAATCAGCACCTCCAAATCTGAGACCATGGTCCTCAGTCGGAAAAGGAGAGGGCATGCCAATAATGCGGTTCTATCAATAATTCAGCGCAATTGGAGGGGGAAACAATTTTTCCTATTTAAGTGTCGAGACTTTCACGCGACGGACGAACATACCTTAACAGCTCGGCAGAAGGAGACAAGCGCGAGTGAGAAATTATGATTAAATTAAGATTTTGCTCCTTAAAGTAGTAGCAGCTCACGATTTACTGAATGTTTGAGGTACTTGGAATAATAAGATGTACTGGGCTAGATTTATTCAAGTTTTGCAATTGCAGCTGAAAGAATAAGTTTTTTTTTTTTTAACCAACACCCCCAACTGTGTCCTACTTGGAACTACTTAATGGAATTTTATTCCTGAGGGGAAAAAAGGGACACGTCTACTTGAGATGAGGCGTTTTTGTATGTTTTTTAACTCGACGAGGAAATCTATGACAGTGATGCTGTCATTCTTAATGTTGTCATGGCCCAAGCAGTGGGTGGCGCATTTTTTTACTGCTTTATTTTCCACATTCCGCAAGTAAACTGCACACCTTAATGTACAACATACTGGGGAAAGTAAGACTGCCTGCGTACAGGGGATGTCTGATTGAGAGTTTAGGCTATTCTCTCCTTAAAACTACTCCTCCACCACTTATTGAACCATTTAGCATTGATTGTGACTCTCAAGTTCCACTTTAGATAATTCACATTCCTGTATCGCTTCTGAATCTTCAACAGTAAAGTGATGTGGGCTGTAGAAGGCAGTACGTTACCTGAAGTCTAATTTGGGAAGAATCACTCACATCTATTTTTGTGCTTCAAGTACAGGAAATGAATCCCCGGTGAATGCAACCAGGTTGTATATTAGATGGATACAATGATTGGAAGGCTGGTGGATTACAGCATTTACCTGTAATTGATTTTATTGCCTAAATATTAAAACCTCGAGTCGTCTTCTAATTTAGCATTTGGATCTAAGAATATAATCCATGTGATCTGTTTAAACAGAAAGTGCATTGATGTACACTTAGTGGCCACACCATTACAAACCGCTGCATCTAATGAGATCTAATACAAGAGTCGCATTAAAAGTATTGCTTTACACTGTCACAGAGGTATTGATTAAATAATGTTCTTAATTGTTTTTGTAAAACTTAAATTTGTCATTTGTCTGAGAGGTTTTTTTAAGGTCTTACCGTTCGCAAAAGATCTAGTCTCGCTCATGTATAAAGCTTTGCAGTTTTGCTGCTATTCTAGACCTCCAGACAGAGTCAGATTCATCTATATTCCCGAAGTTGTTTAAAGGAATTTGTGTGGATCTCATTAGATCGTGGAATATGTGCGGCTTCTGAGGGTACATCTGTGTACACACAAAGAAATATGTACAACCCCAATTCCAATGAAGTTGGGATGTTGTGTTAAACATAAATAAAAACAGAATACAAAGATTTGCAAATCATGTTCAACCTATATTTAATTGAATACACTCCAAAGACAAGATATTTAATGTTCAAACTGATAAACTTTATTGTTTTTAGCAAATAATCATTAACTTAGAATTTTATGGCTGCAACACGTTCCAAAAAAGCTGGGACAGGTGGCAAAAAAGACTGAGAAAGTTGAGGAATGCTCATCAAACACCTGTTTGGAACATCCCACTGGTGAACAGGCTAATTAGGAACAGGTGGGTGCCATGATTGGGTATAAAAGGAGCTTCCCTGAATTGCTCAGTCATTCACAAGCAAAGATGGGGCGAGGTTCACCTCTTTGTGAACAAGTGCGTGAGAAAATAGTTAGTTTAAGGTCAATGTTCCTCAACGTACAATTGCAAGGAATTTAGGGTTTTCATCATCTACGGTCCATAATATCATCAAAATGTTCAGAGAATCACTGCATGTAAGCGGCAAGGGCGAAAACCAACATTGAATGCCCGTGACCTTCGATCCCTCAGGCGGCACTGCATCAAAAACCTACATCAATGTGTAAAGGATATCACCACATGGGCTCAGGAACACTTCACAAAACCAATGTCAGTAAATACAGTTCGGCGCTACATCCGTAAGTGCAACTTGAAACTCTACTATGCAAAGCAAAAGCCATTTATCAACAACACCCAGAAACGCCGCTGGCTTCTCTGCTCATCTAAGATGGACTGATGAAAAGCGGAAAAGGTTTTTGTGTTCCGACAAGTCCACATTTGAAATTGTTTCTGGAAATTGTGGACGTCGTGTCCTCCGGGCCAAAGAGGACAAGAACCATCCGGACTGTTATGGACGCAAAGTTCAAAAGCCAGCATCTGTGATGGTATGGGGCTGTTTTAGTGCCAATGGCATGGGTAACTTACATATATGTGAAGGCACCATTAATGCTGAAAGGTACATACAGGTTTTGGAGAAACATATGCTGCCATCCAAGCAACGTCTTTTTCATGGACGCCCCTGCTTATTTCAGCAAGACAATGCCAAACCACATTCTGCACGTGTTACAAAAGCGTGGCTTCGTGGTAAAAGACTGCGGGTACCAGACTGGCCTGCCTGCAGTCCAGACATGTCTCCCATTAAAAATGTGTGGCGCAGTATGAAGCGTAAAATACGACAACGGAGAACCCGGACTTTTGAACAGTTGAAGCTGTACATCAAGCAAGAATGGGAAAGAATTCCACCTACAAAGCTTCAACAATTAGTGTCCTCAGTTCCCAAATGTTTATTGAATGTTGTTAAAAGAAAAGGTGATGTAACACAGTGGTAAACATGACCCTCTCCCAGCTTTTTTGGAATGTGTTGCAGCCATAAAATTCTAAGTTAATAATTATTTGCTAAAAAAAGGTTTATCAGTTTGAACATTCAATATCTTGTCTTTGTCATGTAGTCAATTAAATATAGGTCGAACGAACATGATTTGCAAATCATGGTATACTGTTTTTATTTATGTATAACACAACGTCCCAACTTCATTGTAATTGGGGTTGTAAATTGAATTTTGAAACTAGCGCCGTCTGTCTTCATTCCCAGAGTTCCATGCTGTAATTCACTCAGATTTATTTCAAATTATGAGTAATCATAACGTGAGATGGCAATTACAATAAAGGCAATTGAAGGCAGTACAGTAGAACCTCGATAAAACGGACCCCGATATAATGGCTATCGGAGAAAAATGTGTCCAAAAATAGTTTCCATTTGTTACTTAAACTGTCGTTGACAAAGTCTGGCAGTTCCAGAATTGGCCGCTGTTGTTCACTGGCGCTTTGGCGCAATGCACACAGAGAAGGGGACTGACGTATTTCCGGGTCACAGATATACAAACAAAAATAGATTCAATTCCAAAAGACGTGGCTCCTGTGCCTACATGGCGGCCAAGTTGAATGTGGGGCAGTGACATGGCGGCCATGTCATGATGGATATACAGTATCTATTGTCTATTGTACATAGAGTCCGCAGCGCAGAGAGCGAGAGCGGCATAGCGGCAGTGTTAACTCTGAGGAATGCAAACACAAGTCTCTGGAGTCTGGACTATGCTATTTGTGGTAAATAACAGTTTTTTTTCCAAGCAAAGAAAATTTTACCTCTGGCAACGGATTTGGAATTATTAAGCACACTAATTCCACGCGGCTCATGAAAGCGACTTGCCTATGATGAGTACTGTGTTTCAACAATGTCAACATGACCATGCACACCAGTGTGGTAAGTTAGGATAAAATGTGAAACTTTTAAACATTTTCAAGCTTTTTTAAATATGTATTTACAATACCTTTGTACTGTACTTGGCGTTTTAGGCAACGAAAAAAACCTGCAAAACAACATTTTTGTACTGTACAGTAATATGGGTGCAATAAGACCTAAAAAAGGTGCTTCAATGTAACCGCCACCGGCTATAACCCCGCCCCTATTAGTCCGTTCTATCGAGGTTCCACTGTATTACCAGTGTTGCGGAGAATATGTCATAAAGTCACTGTGTTTGTGCGTGCTGTGAGTAACCATTCACTTGTATTCATACCTGAAGTGGAGGTTTTTGAAGGTAAAGTGTGTCTCCACAATGCCCGTAGTCTTCACCCGGGTCCTCAAAATGTCCTGCTCTGTTGGCTGGTAGTCTGCAGCGCCAATCCGATCTAGGCTGTCTAGGTAGCTGTACAACAAAGAAGATACAAATTGTTAATTAGCAGTATTTTAGTGCTTTAGTGCGTATTAAAATGAGAATGTAGTTATTTGTAAAGTTATTCACATCAACCAACCAACCATCCAACCAACAACGAAAACAAAGCAAAACGATTTAACCAAGCCAGTGTGTCAGATACATCCATGGGAAAACTACTGTAGTGATGAATACGTTTCAGCTGGCAACAATTATTCAACTGATATAAATTGGTTAACTAGAATAATCTCAACTAGAATGATGGAGCGCAAACCTCCACTACTTGGTGGTCTGATTAGTCAAGATTGAAGTGAGAAGAGTGGCGGCAAAAGTGATTCAGCCATGTCTTTGGTACAAGACTGGAGATTTGTAAATGCAAATTTTCATTGCAGACCAGTAAACTTCTTCACCTCTGCTAGTTGTATTTCAGAAATATTTGTCATTGCTCTGAGCTGACAGATAGTTAAGCAGGAAGATGGAAGCCTTGCGACCAGGACAGGGAAATATAGCCATATGCATCCATCTAGTGCGGGGGTCAGCAACCCATGGCTCTCGAGCCACATGCGGTTCTTTGGCTCCCTGGAGCCTTTTCAAAAATGTATGAAAATGGGAAAAGATAGGGGAGAAAAATATATGTTTTAATATGATTTTTGTAGGAGGACAAACACGACACAAACATTCTTAACGTTTTCCAGTGCTGTAAAAAAGTGAAAGATAGCTGAGGAGAACAGAGGATTCAACAGTTCTTGGACTGAATAATTTGCTTTCATTGCCAACGCGGAAGGTTTGCCTACATGTCTGCTTTGTAATGAGAAGTTGTCCATCCATCCATCCATCCATTGTCTGTACCGCTTTATCCTCACAAGGGGCTGCTGGAGTCTATCCCAGCTATCTTCGAGCAATTTATCTTCGGGCAATTTAGAGTCTTCAATCAATCTATCACACATGCTTTTGGGATGTGGGAGGAAACTGAAGCGCCCGGAGAAAACCCACGCAGGCACGGGGAGAACATGCAAACTCCACACAGGCGGGGCCGGGATTTCAACCCCGGTCCTTAGAACTGCGAGGCAGATGTGTTAACCTGTCGTCCACCGCTGAGAAGTTGTCAAATAACAAAAAGAGTAATATGGAAAGACATTTCCAGGGAAGGCATGCTACATTTGCAGCCAAGTACCCAGTTGGGAGTGAGAGAAAAAGTGCGATTGCATTACTTCTGGAGAAAGAGGAGCGCAAAGATAGATTTAAGAGGTGGATTGCATCTCCAAATTCCACTACAGCTGCTAGTTTTGCTCCAACCCGTGAGATAATAAAGCATGGAAAACCGTTCACAGATGGTGACTACATGAAGGATTAATTCATTAAAATTTCAGAGCACTTATTTTCAGACTTCAAAAACAAAACAGATAATATAGAAAAGCAAAGTCTCCGCAAAGACAGTGAAGGAAAGGGGCATTAAAATGGCAGGCAACATCACGAATCACCAAATCAAGGACATTAATTAAGCTCCAGCGTACTCAATTGCCTGTGATGAGTCGTGTGATGTGCACGATATTGAACAGGTATATGAACTCTGATGGGCCGCAAGAAGAAATTATCGAATTAATACCACTGAAAGGCCAAACACGGGGTGAGGACATATGTGTAGCTGTGCTGAGGTGTTAAAATGACAATGGAATAAACACCAACCACCTGATTGCAGAGGCTACAGATGGGGCACCCAGTATGAGAGGATCACAAAAGGTGACTTTACTACAGAAAGCGTTGGATCGTAATCTGCTTGCATTTCACTGAATCTTTCACCAAGAAGCACTACGTGCACAAACATTCCCACCAGAGTGTATGGAGGTTTTGAACCTTGTCAACGAGATGGTGAACAAGATAACTGCAAAAGCATTAAACCACCATCAGTTCCGTGCATTGCTAGATAAAGTTGACAGCAAATATTCCGATCTCCTGCTACCCAACAAAGTCCGATGGCTGTCCAGGAGTGAGGTTTTGTTTCGCTTTGTTCCTTGTTTAGAACACGTGAAAACATTCCTCCATCCATCCATCCACCCACGCCACCCTTTTCCGACTGAGGACTATGGTCTCAGATTTGGAGGTGCTAATTTTCATTCCAGCCGCTTCACACTCGGCTGCGAACTGCTCCAGTGAGAATTGGAGATCACGGCTTGATGAAGCCAACAGAACCACATCATCTGCAAAAAGCAGAGATGCAATACTGAGGCCACCAAACCAGACCCCATCTACGCCTCGGCTGCGCCTAGAAATTCTGTCCATAAAAGTTATGAACAGAATCGTTGACAAAGGGTAGCCTTGGTGGAGTCCAGCATTCACCGAAAACGAGTCCGACTTACTGCCGGCAATGCGGACCAAACTCTGACACCGGCCGTACAGGGACCGAACAGCCCATATCAGGGGGTTCTTTACGCCATTCTCCTGAAGCACCCCCAACAGGACTCCCCGAGAGAGACGGTCGAAAGCCTTCTCCAAGTCCACAAAACACATGCACCCTAGAGGACCCTGCCGAGGGTGTAGAGCTGGTCCACTGTTCCAAAGCCAGGACGAAAACCACACTGCTCCTCCTGAATCTGAGATTCGACTTCCCGACGGACCCTCCTCTCCAGCACCCCTGAATAGACCTTACCAGGGAGGCTGAGGAGTATGATCCACTTTAGTTGTAACACACCCTACGGTGCCCTTTCTTAAAAAGGGGGACCACCACCCCAGACTTCCAATCCAGAGGCACTGTCCCCGATGTCAATGCGATGTTGCAGAGGCGTATCAACCAGGACAGCCCCACAACATCCAGAGCCTTTAGGAACTCTGGGCTAATCTCATTCACCCCCGGAGCTTTTTAACCACCTCAACCCCAGAGATAGGAGAGCCCGCCTCAGTGACCCCAGACTCTGCTTCCTCATGGGGAGGCGTGTCGGTGGCATTGAGGAGGTCTTCGAAGTATTCTCCCCACCGACTCACAACGTCCCGAGTCGTGGTAAGCGGCGCCCCATCCCCACTATACACAGTGTTGATGGTGCACTGCTTCCCCCTCCTGAGACGCCGGATGTTGGACCAGAATTTCCTCGAAGCCGTCCGGAAGTCTTTTTCCATGGGCTCACCGAACTCCTCCCATGCCCGAGTTTTTGCTTCAGCGACCACCAAAGCTGCATTCCACTTGGCCAGCCGGTACCCATCAGCTGCCTGAGGAGTCCTACAGCCCAAAAAAGCCCGATATGACTTCTTCTTCAGTTTGACGGCAACCCTCACCGTTGGTGACGTGAAAACATTCCTGAAAAGCAAAAACCTAAACTACCCGCAACTGGAAGATACCGAGTGGCTGGAAAAACTGCACTTTATGGTGGATATGACAAGTCACCTAAACATGCTGAATAAAAGTCTTCAGGGGCGGGGAAACACTGCACTGCAAATGCTGGAACCTGTTTTGTCATTCGAGTGCAAGCTTACTGTATTCGCCAGAGATGTACAGCGAGGCACGCTCTCTCACTTCCCCTCCCTGAGAAAGTTCAAAGAAGCCCATTACGATCACACAGTCAACTGTGATTATTTAGAAGATGCGATCGTTGATATGCAAACTGCTTTTGGGAGCAGATTTAGCGAGTTCCGAAAGGAAATAAATGACACTATTTTACCCTGTCACACCCCTGGAGATTGAGCTGTCCTTGTTGAACATATTCCCAGGAGTAAATCAAGCTGACCTCAAAATGGAAATGGCCGATATACGTGACAAAGATTTATGGGTGTCCGAATTCAAAAGTCTGACAGCCGAGCTTGAAAATGTCACTCGCAAGAAAGCCCAGCTTGCCCTAAGCCAGAAATGGAGTGAAATTGAAAGCCTCGCAACACCTGAGAAAAAATAAACATTTAATCATTAATGCTCATTATGTCATTTGGATAGTAGGCTAATATAGACACTTACAGCATGTGTTGCCTTCATTATAAGGCTTATATAAGGCTTTTAATTTTTTGGGATCCAGACAGATTTGTTTTTTGTTTTTTTTGGTCCAATATGGGTCTTTCAACATTTTGGGTTGCCGACCCCTGATCTAGTGTAATAAGTCATTACATTTATTTATAGACGACAATGTGTTGCTTCAGTACTTTTAGATGGATACTGATTTACCTCCTGATGAATGGAAGAACAAGATACTGGATGACGGACTAATGGTAAAAGATTGATTCATTGATTCAAGCCTGCACACAGACAAACGCACGCACGCACACATGCACATGCACACACAGAGTTTCAGGTCCATTCATTATATTGACAGGAATAATGGTTTGATTACGTGCATTGAGGCATGAAGATAATATAATATGGAAAAATGTTTACCCAATTATGACTAATATTATTAATTAATAGAAGACTATTTTAGTGTTTTCCCAAAACGTATAATTGAGTCATTTTCATATAATTTTATCAATAACAATAAAGCCATACCCCACTAATTAATTTTACTAATATGAGTATTTTCATTGTTATCCATCAGGCAGCACGGTGGTTGACTGGTTAGCAAATCCGCGTCACAGTTCTGAGGACTGTGGTTCAAATCCCAGCCCCGCCTTTGTGGAGTTTGCATGTTTAACTCGTCCGTGCCTGCGTGGGTTTTCTCCGGGCACTCCGGTTTCCTCCCACATCCCAAAAACATGCATGGTAGGTTAATTGAAGATTCTAAATTCCCCGTAGGTGTGAATGTGAGTGCGAAGGATTGTTTGTTTATATGTGCCGTGCGATTGGCTGGCGACCAGTTCAGGATGTTCCCCGCCTCTCGCCCGAAGATAGCTGGGATAGGCTCCAGCACGCCCGTGACCCTTGTGAGGATAAGCAGAACGGAAGATGAATGAATGAATGTTATCCATCACGAAGTCATAATTGTTTCTAAGATAAAAATAATAATTTTCAAACTTTTCTAAGTCTTTACTGTTAGGTGCCTGAAATGAAGTTTCATGATTTGCAATGTTTTTTGCTAATTATGTTTTTGGATATATAGGCTTTGTCTCCTATTGCCTAATATGCATTTACCTGGAAAACTAACACAAATGCATCTCAGTGTCTTCAGTTCTTTTTTTCTTCTTTTACAAACGGTACTTCTTTGCCACTCAAGCTGTCTTTACGGTTAATACCACTGGATAGAGCCTCATTATGTTGTTGCAATTCACCTGAGGGATTTGTGAGCTCAAGTGCCAGAATGAGGCAGCCATTTTGCATTCACACAATAGCAGGCAGCAAAATAGATGTCATTTCAGAGATATGAATGAATATGTATGAATTTGTGTAAGTGTCATAACTATTTCATGTCTTAACCGTTATTACAATTGTATAAAAACAAGAGTGTAATGGGTTTAATGAGTGGTAATAGGATCATTTATGCACTTGTATCTGCAGAGTTTGAAGGGCATGTGTTTTTTTTATAAAGCTTTTTGTCTTTACTCTTATGCACTTTTGACTTTACAGTTATAAAAAGAAGTGCATTTCAATGGGTCACCATCATTTGCTCTGTCAATAAGGACTGCCTTTATTATGAATGGCTAAAATTTTAAATCATCAATAACTTTTTGAAAATAGGACTTTAAGCGTGGCTGTTTCAGAATGGGAGACATTTACCCGTATAAAACCAAGTCGGTATAAAAAAATTGGAAAATTAGAATTTTTCTTTCTTTCCTATTTATTTCCTGTCATTGATCAAACTGTATGGAAATGACCCAAAGAGCTAAATAGATGAAAAACAATACAGTGTTTGGTATATAAGTATATATAAAAATTGTTTTCCAGTGTGACACAAAAAATAGTACCAGACGCTTATTTCAACATGTTTGAAGATAAAAATAAGGATTGCCACTTCTTTTTTAGCAAGCAATTCAGCGCCTCCATCCTGCCGTGCACCATTTACTGAGCAAGATGACAAAATACAACAAATTATGTTGGCTGGAACAGTGCATTCAACATTTGATTTAAAAAAATATACTGTATTTTTTGATGTACTGTATGTTTTTGTGTATCAAGTGTGAGTATGAGTTGTGTTTGCATGTTAGGCAACATTATTTGCGGAGCAAGATGCTGCACAGTCCTCAAGCGGACTTGAATTTATGACCTTCGGCGTGGGAGGATTGTGTTATATGTCCTCTGAAGGTGTCACACACGGCAATGCAACTTAAATTAACAGGCAGCCAGATAGAATGGTTTTCTGTGAAGTGATAATTTGTGTGTGTGTGCTTGTACATGTGTGCGTGTGTAAGTGCAGAGCATTGAAAAGTTATCTGGACAAGCTGTCAGCATCATCCTCAGAATATTCTGTTATCGGAAACACAGTACCGATCTCCTGTTTTCATCAGCCTGTATTATTGTTGGTGAGATTGGCTGCAGGTTTAAGAAAGTACCATCTAATGAGGCCATAGAGCATGAGGGAGGCAGAGCTAATGTATAGGCAGGTCAGCACCATCTGTCCAAGCTGGGAGCTGGAGCCTAACACAACTGACTGGGTGGAAGGATGACTACGCCCTGGAATAGTAAACAGTCAATCACAGGGCAGATATAGAGACTGATAACCATTCACGCTCACATTCATTCCTACGGTCACTGCGGGTATTGACTGTCTGTGTGGAAGTCAACGACAACACTACAAGTGACCAGGTCAGGGGCAACATATTGAAAAGCAAGACTGATGAGTTGTTGGTGACATGATGCGTCATTTACAGTATTACACAAATTATAAATATAATATATGGCAAAACTGTATTTCACATTATTACCAATTGCATGGAAAAATACTATTTGTAAATTGTGTTTGTTGAAATTACATAACCCCCACATTGACTGGTCCTCTGGGCAGGTTATGTCATGGGGCAGCAATTGCGCCCGGAACTGTTTCAAGCCACCATGTGATGTTCAGGGCTATGTTTCTAAGGACAATCCACAGACCCCATCTGGGGATCCTGATTTATCTCAAGTGCCCACCTGTTATCAGGATATTAAAGACGTTTTTTCCAAGTCCAAGGCCAAATCCCTTCCACCCCACAGACCTTATGACTGTGCTGTTGACTTGCTGCCTGGAACCACACCCCAACGAGGGAGGTTGTTCTCTCTTTCAGGGCCGGAACACAAGGCCATGAAAGAGTACGTGGAAGAATCACTGGCAGCCGGGATCATTCATCCATCTTCATCCCCTGCGGGAGCAGGATTTTTCTTTGTGGACAAAAAGGACAAGACCCTGCGACCCTGTATCGATTACCGGGGTCTCAACGAGATAACTATAAAAAACAGGTACCCTCTTCCTCTCATCTTCACCGCCTTTGAGTTCCTGGAGGGAGCCAAAATTTTCACCAAACTGGACTTAAGAAATGCGTATCATCTAGTCAGGATAAGGGAGGGGGATGAATGGAAAACAGCATTCAACACATCAACGGGACATTATGAGTATTTGGTAATGCCTTTTGGACTTACTAACGCTCCAGCTGTTTTCCAAAACCTTGTCAATGATGTCCTGCATGACATGTTGAATGTTTTTGTCTATTTGGACGACATTTTGATATTCTCCCCGGATGAGGAGACTCACATTATTCATGTCCGCTCTGTATTGCAGCGGTTACTGCAGAATCAACTATATGTCAAGGCTGAGAAATGTGAGTTCCACAAGGCGTCTGTTTCTTTTCTGGATTTCGTCCTGGCTCAGGGTGAAGTCAAAATGGACCCTTGCAAAGTCGATGCCGTTATTAAGTGGCCTACTCCCACGTCACGCAAAGATGTACAAAGGTTCTTAGGGTTCGCAAACTTCTACAGAAAATTCATCAGAAATTTCAGTTCTATAGCCTCTCCTTTGCATGATCTTACCTCACCACACAAACCTTTTGTATGGAACCCGCTTTGTCAGGCAGCTTTTCAAAAACTTAAATCTGCGAAGAGAATTCTTTGTCCGACCCTAAGACTATTTTGCCCAAGTCATGTTTCATTTCCGCTTTTGTTTGGGACATTGAAACTGCGGGTAAAGGGGCTCTGAAAAACACTCTTAGGCCTGAAGATTGCCCTGAAAACAGGCTTTATGTGGTTCCGACCTTAAGGGGAAGAGTCATCCACTGGGCTCACACGAACCGAACTGTATGTCACCCAGGCATTGCCAAGACGCAATCAGTGGTCGAACAGCGCTTTTGGTGGCCTAATGTTAGGAGGGATGTTATTGATTACGTCAATGCTTGCCAGGTATGTGCTGCTAACAAACCCTCTCGTCAACGTCCTTCTGGGGAGTTGCGACCCCTGCCAATACCACAACGTCCTTGGTCAGACATTTCCGTAGACTTTGTGACAGGATTACCTCGAAAGGAAATACCACAATTCTCACCGTTGTTGACAGGTTCTCTAAAATGGCTCACTTCATTGCACTCCCGAAACTCCCCTCAGCTGAAGATACTACAGAGTTAATGATCAATCAGGTATTCAAATTCCATGGTTTCCTCAAGAATGTGGTGTCTGATAGGGGTCCCCAATTCATTTCGCAATTTTGGAAGGAGTTTTGCAATCTCATAGGTGCTACCGTCAGTCTGTCATCTGGGTTTCACCCTGAAACCAACGGCCAAACCGAGAGGCTGAACCAGGACCTGGAGACTGGGCTCCGATGTCTCGCTTCACAGGAGCCGCGATCCTGGTCTCAGAAACTGGTTTGGGTCGAATTCTCCCACAATTCCCTCCCCTCTGCATCCACTGGTCTATCGCCTTTTCACGTTGTGCATGGTTACCAACCATCTCTGTTTCCTGCCATAGCCCCAGAGTCCACAGTTACAGCGGCATTGACCTTGGTGAGACGCTGCAGGAGGACCTAGGAGCGAGCCCGCCAGATGCTGCTGCGCCAGGGACGGTCCTACAAAGCCGCTGCTGACCGTCGGAGGACACCGGCCCCGAACTACAAAGTGGGTCAACGAGTTTGGCTCTCGACCAAACATATTCCACTCCGGGTGGAGTCCAAGAAGCTCGCTCCCAGGTTCATTGGGCCCTTCCCAATCACAAAGATCATCAACCCTGTCACCATGAAGCTTAGGTCCACCCTGCTTTTCACGTCAGCCTACTCAAGCCCGCCCGGGAGTCCCCTCCTCCCCCCCGGTTTGTGGATGGGGGCCCTGCCTTCTCTGTGAAGCGGTTGTTGTCGTCTCGTCGGAGGGGGAGGGGGTTTCAATATCTGGTGGACTGGGAGGGCTACGGGCCTGAGGAACGTTCATGGGTGCCGTCTGCGTTTATCATGGATAACTCTCTCCTTCGGGACTTCCACGTTGCGCATCCAGGGGTCCCGGGGCCGTCTGGGGCTGGCCTTTAAGGGGGGGGGGGGGGTACTGTCATGGGTGTGTGTTCCGGTTTTTGTCTTCCCCCTGTTTCACACACACCTGCTCCTGTGAGCATCTTCACCACCTGTGCCTCGTTCACCCGAATTACCCCTTGTATTTAACCTCGTGTCTCATTCCCTCTCGTCGCCAGTTCGTTGTACCTTGTCGTCGCGTTCCAGCATTCCTTGTTTCCACGTCACAGACTCACAGTAAGACTTGACCCTGTTCCGATTATCGACCTTGCCTCTTTGCCTCATGTTTTTGGATACTGTTGACTTTCTCGGATTGCCTGCCTGTGCCCGTATATTAAACCTCTCTTTTTGGAAACTGAAATTTGTTTTGGAGTCGTGCATTTTTGGGTCCTATCCTCTGTTCCGTTCATGACAGCGGGACAGAACACAATAGGAATCTCCCATAGATCTTTAATGTGACATTTACACAAATGGTGTGCATCTGTGCACACAATGTTGTAGGCATAGTCACATGCTCGCTTCAAATGTTGTTTCAATTGATCACTGGCCACATGTAACTGCTAAATTGCCTAGATCAGTGGGTCTCAAACTTTTGACACCAAGTACCACCTAAAAAAATGTTTAGCTCTCCAAGTACCAAAATCATGACCATACATACAATAACATAGTAACCCTAAGTGTTCATCAAAAATGAGGAAAATGTTTTATTCCTTTATTCCTTTTTATTAATATCATTGTCACCAACTGTAACTTCATGCCCAGTTTGAACATTAACACTACATTTAAACATAGGAAAATACACACACAAAAACGCACACACACACACAAAAATGGATCAAATGCAAACGTATTGTACTAAAAAGTAGGGCTGTCAATTGATTAATTTTTAAAATCATCACACTTTTGAATTTTAAGTAATTGCGATTAATCACAGGCGCCAATGATAAAACACATACGAGTACAGTTTGCTTTGAGATGGTATTTAAAACTTGTTGTGTTTCGATGAAAAGAAAGTTCAGCGCCGCACTATATACAAATTACCCAAGTCCCCAAATTTGCTGCAGAGCACACCAGTTGGAGTCATCTCACTTGTCTTTACAGTGGTGTAAGCATTGACCTGATCACTGACCTTGCACCGCATTTCAGATATCCATCCATGGTTAAAGTAAAGGAGCGTGTATGATCAACATAAATTGTAGGAATAATCAGTTAATAAATGATTAATGCAGTATTTTTGTTGTGATTAATCATGAGTTAATGCTATAACTTTGGCAGCCATACTAAAAAGTCAAATATAACTGAACTGTAGTTTCGCATACCACTTGAGGTACTCGTACCATACTTTGAGAATGATAAAACATTGAGATGCTGTAATTAATCTATTGTTTTCTCGAAGTGGCATGTGTACATTATTAGTCTTGACTACATCAGGCACAAGTGTTTAAATTAAGTTTATTTTTTTCTTTTTCATTTCTTCAAGTCACTTGCACCCCTTTTCATGTTCTCTGCTTTATTTCCTGTAATTTATTCTATTTTAAGCGGCCCTCACACTTGCTTAGCTTTACTTCTAGACTCTTGTCCATTGATTTTCATCCAGACACTGTCTTTTCAGTGGTTTATTTGGTCATTTGATCATTTATTGATGTGGCTTCTACACAAAGTAGCCTCTCCCTGTAATCAGAATATATTGTACAATATGTTCCTGTAAGGCTTCAGGTCAGCTTCAAGTGTCATAATGATCTGGCACACAAGCGCCTGACGGTCCCCCCCTGTGGCTACAAGAGGGCACGCAAGAGCATTTAAATATGCAACCTCCAAACTTCAACAATGGAAGGATGCTTTTGAGGCTTGATTGCATGACAGACATCTCAAATGATGAAAAGCTGCAGTAGGGAGAAAGCTTCCCTCTGAGGGAGTAAGTGGAAATCACCACAAGAGCGGCGTTGGTATTTCTCAGGCACATGACACTGTCCAGCCATCCATTTTCCATACCACTTGTCCTGTTTAGGGTCACACGTGAGGATCCTGTTCGTGGACTTCAGCTCAGCGTTCAACACCATCATCCCTGAACTCCTTTCATCCAAGCTTCTCCAGCTCAGCGTCTCACCTGCCGACACAACCTGGAGTTGAACACACTCAAGACTGTAGAGATGATCGTGGACTTCAGGAGGCATCCTTCGCCACAGCTGCCCCTCATGTTGTCCAGCTGCCTTGTGTCAACCGTCGAGACCTTCAAGTTCCTGGGAATTACAATCTCTCAGGACCTGAAGTGGGCGACCAACATCAACTCCGTCCTCGAAAAGGCCCAGCAGAGGATGTACTTCCGGCGGCTTCTGAGAAAGCAAGGCCTGCCACCGGAGCTGGTGAGACAGTTCTACACAGCGGTCATCGAATCAGTCCTGTGTTCTTCCATCACAGCCTGGTTTGGTGCTGCTACAAAAAAGGACAAACTCCGACTGCAACGGACAATCAAAACTGCTAAAAGGATTGTCGGTACCCCCCTACCCACCATTGAGGACTTGCACGCTGCCAGAACTAAGACAAGGGCGTGCAAAATCCTCTCTGACCCTCCGCACCCCGGTCACCAGCTCTTACAGCTCCTTCCCTCAGGTAGGCGCTACCGATCAATGCAAACTAGAACTAGTAGACATTCCAAAAGCTTCTTCCCTCCTGCGATCAACTTCTTAAACACCCAACCTATAATTCCATTACAACAAGCTGGCAATTTTTTGACTTGAGTTCGTTGTCACATTTCTGTGGGGCCAATTATCTATTACTCATGCACTCACTGTATTTGCCTCGCCATGCTCCACTATTTGCATATACTGGCCACTCATGCCAGAGTAGCATCTGCTCCATTTGCACACTGATTGAGGAGTATCTGTAACATTTGCACAACCAACATTGTCCCAGATTATCGCACTACTCGTCACTTTAAACCGCATACACTCCTTGAAGTCTCAGCGCCCTTTGCACAATGGTCATTGCACAGGACTATTGCAATATTAGTCATTCGAACTGCTCGAAGTGCTACAGGACTCTGCATCTTTTTGCACAATTGTTTTTTGTCAATGTCTTTATGTCTCCAAAGTGTTCTGTAAATTGACTGTCTGTTGTACTAGAGCGGCTCCAACTACCGGAGACAAATTCCTTGTGTGTTTTGGACATACTTGGCAAATAGAGATGATTCTGATTCTGACATAGAGCTGGAGTCTATTTCATTGACTTTGGGCCAAAAGAAACTACACTCCCCTCCTTGAACCGTCACCTTATCGTGGTGGAGGGGTTTGTGTGTCCCAATGATCCTAGGAGCTAAGTTTTCTGGGGCTTTATGCCCCTGGCAGGGTCACCCATGGCAAACACGTCCTAGGTGAGGGACCAGACTAAGCACGGCTCAAAGACCCCTTATGAAGAAGACAAATTATGGACTCAGGTTTCCCTTGCCCGGACGGGGGTCACCGGGGCCCCCCCTCTGGAGTAAGGCCTGGAGTTGAGGCTCGAAGGAGAGCGCCTGGCGGCTGCGCCTGCACCCATGGGGCCCGGCCGGGCACAGCCCGAAAGGGTAACGTGGGTCCCCCTTCCCATGGGCTCACCACCTGTGGGAGGGGCCATAGGGGTCGGGTGCAGTGTGAGCTGGGCGGTGGCCGAAGGAGGGGGCCTTGGCGATCCGATCCCCGGCTACAGAAGCTGGCTCGAGGGACATGGAATGTCACCTCTCTGGCAGGGAAGGAGCCCGAGCTGGTGTGTGAGGGCGAGAAGTTCCGAGTAGATATAGTCGGGCTCGCCTCCACGCACAGTTTGGGCTTTGGTACCAGTCCTCTCGAACGGGGTTGGACTCTCTTCCACTCTGGAGTTGCCCACGGTGAGAGGCGCCGAGCAGGTGTGGGTATACTTATTGCTCCCCGGCTCGGCGCCTGTACGTTGGGGTTCACCCCGGTGGACGAGAGGGTACTCCTCGCTCCGCCTTCGGGTGGGGGGACGGGTCCTGACTGTTGTTTGTGCCTATGCACCAAACACCAGTTCAGAGTACCCACCCTTTTTGGAGTCCTTGGAGGGGGTGCTGGAGAGCGCTCCCGCTGGGGACTCCATCGTTCTGCTGGGGGACTTCAATGCTCACACGGGCAATGACAGTGAGACCTGGAAGGGCGTGATTGGGAGGAACGGCCCGCCCGATCAGAACCCGAGGGGTGTTCTGTTATTGGACTTCTGTGCTCGTCACGGATTGTCCATAACGAACACCATGTTCAAGCATAAGGGTGTCCACACGTGCACTTGGCACCAGGACACCCTAGGTCGCAGTTCGATGATCGACTTTGTGGTCGTGTCATCGGACTTGCGGCCGCATGTCTTGGACACTCGGGTAAAGAGAGGGGCAGAGCTGTCAACTGATCACCACCTGGTTGGTGTTGGCTCCGATGGTGGGGGAAGATGCCGGTCCAACGTGGCAGGCCCAAACGTATTGTAAGGGTCTGCTGGGAACGTCTGGCGGAATCCCTTGTCAGAAGGAGTTTCAACTCCCACCTCCAACAGAACTTTGGTCTTTTTCCGGGGGAGGCGGGGGACATCGAGTCCGAGTGGACCATGTTCCGCGCCTCCATTGCTGAGGCGGCCGACCGGAGCTGTGGCCGTAAGGTGGTCGGTGGCTGTCGTGGCGGCAATCCCCGAACCCGTTGGTGGACACCAATGGTGAGGGATGCCGTCAAGCTGAAGAAGGAGTCCTATCGGGCCTTTTTGGCCTGTGGGACTCCTGAGGCAGCTGATGGGTACCGGCTGGCCAAGCGGAATGCAGCATTGGTGGTCGCTGAAGCAAAACCTCGGGCATGGGAGGAGTTCGGTGAGACCATGGAAAAAGACTTCCGGATGGCTTCGAGGAAATTCTGGTCCACCATCCGACGTCTCAGGAGGGGAAAGCAGTGCACCATCAACACTGTGTATAGTGGGGATAGGGCGCTGCTGACCTCGACTCGGGACGTTGTGAGCCGGTGGGGAGAATACTTCGAAGACCTCCTCAATTCCACCGACACGGCTTCCCATGAGGGAGAAGAGTCTGGGTTCTCTGAGGCGGGCTCTCCTATTTCTGGGGTTGAGGTCACTGAGGTGGTTAAAAAGCTGCTCGGTGGCAAGGCCCCAGGGGTGGATGAGATTCGCCTGGATTTCCTCAAGGCTCTGGATGTTGTAGGGCTGTCCTGGTTGACACGCCTCTGCAACATCACGTGGACATCGGGGACAGTGCCTCTGGATTGGCAGACTGGGGTTGTGGTCCCTCTTTTTCAGAAGGGGGACCGGAGGGTGTGTTCCAACTACAGGGGGATCACACTCCTCAGCCTCCCTGGTAAGGTCTATTCAGGGGTGCTGGAGAGGAGGGTCCGTCGGGAAGTTGAATCCCAGATTCAGGAGGAGCAGTGTGGTTTTCGTCCTGGCCGTGGAACAGTGGACCAGCTCTACACCCTTGGCAGGGTCCTCGAGTGTGCATGGGAGTTCGCCCAACCAGTCTACATGTGTTTTGTGGACTTGGAGAAGGCGTTCGACCGTGTCCCTCGGGTGGTCCTGTGGGGGGTGCTTCGGGAGTATGGGGTACCAAACCCCCTGATACGGGCTGTTCGGTCCCTGTACGACCGGAGTCAGAGTTTGGTCCGCATATCCGGCAGTAAGTCGGACTCGTTTCCGGTGATGATTGGACTCCGCCAAGGCTGCCCTTTGTCACCGATTCTGTTCATAACTTTTATGGACAGAATATCAAGGCGCAGCCGAGGCGTAGAGGGGGTCCGGTTTGGTGGTCAGGAGAGGTTCTGCGCCTCCACATCGAGAGGAGCCAGATGAAGTGGCTGGGACATCTGTTCACCTGTGGGATGTTGTCCCTGTACGACCGGAGTCAGAGTTTGGTCCGCGTAGCCGGCAGTAAGTCGGACTTGTTCCCGGTGAGGGTTGGACTCCGCCAAGGCTGGCCTTTGTCACCGATTCTGTTCATAGGGTCCTCAAGGGTGCATGTGTTTTGTGGACTTGGAGAAGGCCTTCGACCGTCTCCCTCGGGGAGTCCTGTGGGGGGTGCTTCAGGAGTATGGCGTAAAGAACCCCCTGATATGGGCGGTTCGGTCCCTGTACGGCCGGTGTGAGAGTTTGGTCCGCATTGCCGGCAGTAAGTCGGACTCGTTTTCGGTGAATGCTGGACTCCGCCAAGGCATTCACCGAATGCACAGAGGGGGTCGGGTTTGGTGGCCTCAGTATTGCATCTCTGCTTTTTGCAGATGATGTGGTTCTGTTGGCTTCATCAAACCGTGACCTCCAACTCTCATTGGAGCAGTTCGCAGCAGAGTGTGAAGCGGCTGGGATGAGAATCAGCACCTCCAAATCTGAGACCATGGTCCTCAGTCGGAAAACGGTGGCGTGCCCTCTCCAGGTCGGGGATGAGATCCTGCCCCTAGTGGAGGAGTTCAAGTATCTTGGGGTCTTGTTCAAGCGTGAGGGAAGAATGGAACGGGAGATCGACAGGCGGATCGGTGCAGCGTCTGCAGTGATGCAGACTTTGTATCGATCCGTTGTGGTAAAGAAGGAGCTAAAACGAAAGGCGAAGCTCTCGATTTACCGGTCGATCTACGTTCCTACCCTCACCTATGGTCACAAGCTGTGGGTCGTGACCGAAAGAACGAGATCCCGGATACAAGCGGCCGAAATGTGTTTCCTCCGCAGGGTGTCCAGGCTCTCCCTTAGAGATAGGGTGAGAACCTCGGCCATCCGGGAGGATCTCAGAGTAGAGCCGTTGCTCCTTCACATCGAGAGGAGCCAGATGAGGTGGCTGGGGCATCTGATTCAGATGTCTCCCGGACGCCTCCCTGGTGAGGTGTTCCGGGCACGTCCCACCGGGAGGAGACCCCGGGGACGACCCAGGACACGCTGGAGAGACTACATCCTTCGGCTGGCCTGGGAACGCCTCGGGATCCCCCCGGAAGAGATGGATGAAGTGGCTGGGGAAAGGGAAGTCTGGGCATCCCTGCTAAAGCTACTACCCCCGCGACCCGACCTCGGATAAGCGGTAGAAGATGGATGGATGGATGGAAACTACACTCTGGACTGTTCCCTCGTCAATTTCAAGGCATACGTAGATAAGACAACATTTTACACTCACACTGTCACTGAACCCATTCCGCCTGCACCGACGTCAGGCAAGTAAACCACCAAAGCATCATTGATTCCAGTAAAAACAGTACAGTCAATTATTACATTGTTGTCAACTTGTCTTTTTCCACATGAGCAAACCTTCAAATGAAGGGGTCATCGGGACATGAGGCATTATTATGTGGTTTATTTATACAGCATACGGTTAAGTGAAAGCATCTCATGATAGCAAAGGGATGGGGCTCTGTTTGCAAATTATAACAAAATAAATCAAACAATTCAATATGTAATATTCCAATATTTTGTATGATGAAGTAATGATATTATGTGACCAGTAACATGCAACCATTTATAAATCCATGCATTTACCAACAACCTCGTAACTTTTAGTCAGATGAGCTTACCACTAGTAGTCTGCCATTTTGCCCCCATTTTGTCCTTTCTTCCAGCCAAAGAGCAAAGAAGGTTCATGAACTAGTCAGCTGTCTTTCTTTTTTTTTCATTACTCTCACCTAATACAGTGGTTACGGACAGTATTCAGACCCCCTTAAATTTTTCACTCTTTGTTATATTGCAGCCATTTGCTAAAATAATTTAAGTTCATTTTCCCCCTCATTAATGTACACACACCACCCCATATTGACAAAAAAAAAACCGGAATTGTTAATTTTTTTGCAGATTTATTCAAAAAGAAAAACTGAAATATCACACAGCCATAAGTATTTAGACCCTTTGCTGTGACACTCATATATTCAACTCGGGTGCTGTCCATTTCTTCTGATCATCCTTGAGATGGTTCTCCACCTTCATTGGAGTCCAGCTGTGTTTGATTACATTTATTGGACTTGATTAGGAAAGCCACACACCTGTCTATATAAGACCTGACAGCTCACGGTGTATGTCAGAGCAAATGAGAATCATGAGGTCAAAGGAAATGCCTATAGAGCTCAGAGACAGAATTGGGGCAAGGCACAGATCTGGCCAAGGTTACAAAAAAATTACTTCTGCACTTAAGGTTCCTAAGAGCACAGTGGCCTCCATAATCCTTAAATGGAAGACATTTGTGATTCCCAGAACCCTCCCTAGAGCTTGCCGTCCGGCCAAACTGAGAAATCGGGGGAGAAGAGCCTTGGTGAGAGAGGTAAAGAAGAACCCAAAGATCATTTTGGCTGAGCTCCAGAGATGCAGTCAGGAGATGGGAGAAAGTTCTAGAAAATCAACCACCACTGCAGCCCTCCATCGGTCGGGGCTTTATGGCAGAGTGGCCCGACAGAAGCCTCTCCTCAGTGCAAGACACGTGAAAGCCCGCATGAAGTTTGCTAAAAAAACACCTGAAGGACTCCAAGATGGTGAGAAATAAGATTCTCTGGTCTGATGAGACCAAGATAGAACTTTTTGGCCTTAATTCTAAGCGGTATGTGTGGAGAAAACCAGGTACTGCTCACCACCTGTCCAATACAGTCCCAACAGTGAAACATGGTGGTGGCAGCATCATGCTGTGGGGGTGTTTTTCAGCTGCAGGGACAGGACGACTGGTTGCAATCGAAAGAAAGATGAATGCGGCAATACAGTGATATCCTGGATGAAAACCTTCTTCAGAGTGCTCAGGACCTCAGACTGGGCCGAAGGTTCACCTTCCAACAAGACAATGACCCTAAGCACACAGTTAAAATAACGAAGGAGCTTCAGAACAACTCCATGACTGTTCTTGAATGGCCCAACCAGAGCCCTGACTTAAACCCAATTGAGCATCTCTGGAGAGACCTGAAAATGTCTGTCCACCAACGTTCACAATCCAACCTGACAGAACTGGAGAGGATCTGCAAGAAGGAATGGCAGAGGATCCCCAAATCCAGGTGTGAAAAACTTTTTGCATCATTCCCAAAAAGACTCATGGCTGTATTAGCTCAAAAAGGTGCTTCTACTAAATACTGAGCAAAGGGTTGGAATACGTATGGCTGTGTGATATTTCAGTTTTTCTTTTTTAATAAATCTGCAAAAATTTCAACAATTCCGTTTTTTTCTGTCAATATGGTGTGCTGTGTGTATATTAATGAGGAAAAAAAGAACTTGAATAAATTTAGCAAATGGCTGCAATATAACAAAGAGTGAAAAAATTAAGGGGGTCTGAATACTTTCCGTACCCACTGTATATTTTAATTTCTCACAGTGTTGATTCTCATGTTATTTTCTATCAGCAGTGGTCAAAATATATTGCCATGTTTTCTTACAACTCAACAACTTGTTGAAATGGTCAAAATTGTCAGTAATCCAATTAAAACGACAAGTACATGCTGCATTAGTTACATTACGGTGGGAATCTTCTGTGTACTGTGTGCTCTGCTCATGGCACTATAAAAGAGCGACTCCCTCCATCATTCTCAATCCATTTTTACTTCACGTCACTGCATGGAATTTCACTGGATGTATGGTGTGCATTTGAACAAGGACGACATGCACAAACATGGCACTTAACGTAAATGGCTCCCCCTCCCCCGCCTGCGTTTGTTGTCTTTTCTCCTGCTGTTTCCATCGCCACCCACGCACAGGCACTCAGCATAAATCAGCCCTGGTACTGCTAATGGTAATTGACTGTGTGCAGTAATAGCTTGTGCATGATCACATTGAGAAAATTATAAATAATTAGTGGTGTGTGTTTGAGTGCACAATGCCCTTGCCTTTTATTTGGGATCATTTTACTTGTACTTCAAATTCTATTCAAAAATCAGCTGGGCAGAAGGGGAAAGTTTTATTTCATAAAGTTGTGTTGGTGTTCACATTGGTGTTAGAGTAGGGAAAAGGGACAGGCTCAATTATCATGTTTGGAAGACTAGTAGCACAACACCAGAATTCTTTCATACTTTCATGAGTTCAACTCAATATGTTGACAGTATGGAAATTGTGTGTGACTGGTATGAAAAACAGCTCATTCCATTAAAGTTACGCCTACTGCGAACACACTGGTATCATTTTCGAATTCATCTTTAAGAACTAAAACCCTTTTCATTCATGTTAATGACTCAATAGAAAAAAATTGTGTTGCTTTGCACGATCATTGGATTCTGTGGAATTGACTGCACATTAACTGCATATTGAAGCAACTGAGGCAGAAGGGAGGGTGGTACTTGTCTGCAATATAGCATATAAGTGTCTGATATCTAAAATAATAAATACACTTTCCATTAGTTCCCCCAGGCTAGCAATATTAGTATATTACCATCTCTGCATTACTGCATTCAAATGCTCCCTGAAAAACTATTGATTAAGTAATTGTTAATTTTCCTAATACAGTATTACCTTGAGATACGAGTGACCCGACTTACACGTTTTTGAGATATGAGTAGTCTTTCGGCTGAATCTTTGATTTGACTTGCAAGTGCAAACTTGAGATACTAGCGCTTGGTGGCAGTAAACTCAATTCAACTCACTAATAAGCACAACTTTAACAAATGGTGAACATTTCATCAAAAAAGATTTCAAGCTGTTTAATGCCACTACCAGTTGAAGTTTATGGTCAAACTATGCATAAAATAAAGATAATTATAAATTGTCTATGTAAAAATGCAGCTCTATTGGGGGCACAAGCCAGTGCAAACTGTAGCCCGGATAAATACAGAGGGTTGCATCAGGAAGGGCATCCGGCTTAAAACTTTGCCAAACAAATATGAGCATTCATCCAAAGAATTCCATACCGGATCGGTCGTGGCCCGGGTTAACAACGTCCGCCACCAGCGCCGTCAACCTGCAGGGCGCCGGTGGAAATTCAGCTACTGTGGGTCGAAGAAGAGGTGGAAAGCGGGTTCTTCGGCAGAAAGAGAAGAGGAAAGCACAGAGCCTAGAACTGAATGTGGGGACTTTGAATGTTGGAACTATGACAGGAAAATCTCAGGAGTTGGTTGACATGATTATTAGGAGAAAGGTTGATATTGTGTGTCCAGGAGACCAGGTGGAAAGGCAGTAAGGCTAGAAGTTTAGGGGCAGGGTTTAAATTATTATTAAATACTATGGTGTAGATGGGAAGAGAAAGGGAGTCGGGGTTATTTTAAAAGAAAAGTTGGCTAAGAATGTCTTGGAGGTGAAAAGAGTATCAGATCGAGTGATGAGGCTGAATCTTGAAATTGAGGGTGTTATGTATAATGTGATTAGCGGCTATGCCCCACAGGTAGATTGTGACCTGGAGGTGAAAGAGAAATTCTGGAAGGAGCTAGACGCAGTAGCTCTGAGCATCCCAGACAGAGAGATAGTGATTGGTGCAGATTGTAATGGACATGTTGGTGAAGTAAATAGGGGTGATGGAGAAGTGATGGGTAAGTACGGCATCCAGGAAAGGAACTTGGAGGGACAGATGGTGGTAGACTTTGCAAAAAGGATGCAAATGGCTGTAGTGAACACTTTTTTTCCAGAAGAGGCAGGAACATAGAGTGACCTACAAGAGCGGCGGTAGAAGCACGCAGGTGGATTACATCTTGTGCAGACGATGTAATCTGAAGGAGGTTACCGACTGTAAGGTAGTGGTAGGGGAGAGTGTGGCTTGACAACATAGGATGGTGGTGTGTAAAATGACTCTGGTGGTGTGGAGGAAGATGAGGAAGACAAAAGCAGAGCATAGAACCATGTGGTGAAAGCTGAGACAAGGACGAGTGTTGTGCAGCTTTTCGGGAAGAGGTGAGACAGGCTCTCGGTGGACAGGAGGAGCTTCCAGAAGACTGGACCACTGCAGCCAAGGCGATCAGAGAGGCAGGCAGGAGAGTACTTGGTGTATCTTCTGGCAGGAAAGGAGAGGAGACTTGGTGGTGGAACCTCACAGTACAGGGAATCATACAAGTAAAAAGGTTAGCTAAGAAGAAGTGGGACATTAAATTCTTTCCCATTCTTGCTTGATGTACAGCTTCAGCTGTTCAACAGTCCAGGGTCTCCGTTGTCGTATTTTACGCTTCATAATGTGCCACACATTTTCAATGGGATACAGGTCTGGACTGCAGACAGGCCAGTCTAGTACCCACACTCTTTTACTATGAAGCCACACTGTTGTAACACGTGCAGAATGTGGTTTGGCATTGTCTTGCTGAAATATGCAGGGGCGTCCATGAAAAAGACATTGCTTGGATGGCAGCATATGTTTCTCCAAAACCTGTATATACCTTTCAGCGTTAATGGTGAAAGTTACCCATGCCATTGTCACTAACACAGCCCCATACCATCACAGATGCTGGCTTTTGAACTTTGCGTCCATAACAGTCCGGATGGTTCTTTTCCTCTGCCGGCTGCGTTTCTGGGTGTTGTTGATAAATGGCTTTTGCTTTGCATAGTAGAGTTTCAAGTTGCACTTACGGATGTAGCGCCAAACTGTATTTACTGACATTGGTTTTCTGAAGTGTTCCTTAGCCCATGTGGTGATATCCCTTCCACATTGATGTTGGTTTTTGATGCAATGTCGCCTGAGGGATCGAAGGACACGGGTATTCAATGTTGGTTTTCGGCCTTGCCGCTTACATGCAGTGATTCCTTGCAATTGTACGTTGAGGAACATTGTCCTTAAACTGTTCGACTATTTTCTCACGCACTTGTTCACAAAGAGGTGAACCTCGCCCCATCTTTGCTTGTGATTGACTGAGCAATTCAGGGAAGCTCCTTTTATACCCAATCATGGCACCCACCTGTTCCCAATTAGCCTGTTCACCTGTGGGATGTTGTCCCTGTACGACCGGAGTCAGAGTTTGGTTCGCGTAGCCGGCAGTAAGTCGGACTTGCTCCCGGTGAGGGTTGGACTCCGCCAAGGCTGCCCTTTGTCACCGATTCTGTTCATAGGGTCCTCAAGGGTGCATGTGTTTTGTGGACTTGGAGAAGGCCTTCGACCGTCTCCTACGGGGAGTCCTGTGGGGGTTGCTTCAGGAGTATGGCGTAAAGAACCCCCTGATATGGGCTGTTCGGTCCCTGTACGGCCGGTGTCAGAGTTTGGTCCGCATTGCCGGCAGTAAGTCGGACTCGTTTTCGGTGAATGCTGGACTCCGCCAAGGCTGCCCTTTGTCGCCGATTCTGTTCATAACTTTTATGGACAGAATTTCTAGGCGCAGCCGAGGCGTAGAGGGGGTCGGGTTTGGTGGCCTCAGTATTGCATCTCTGCTTTTTGCAGATGATGTGGTTCTGTTGGCTTCATCAAGCCGTGATCTCCAACTCTCACTAGAGCAGTTTGCAGTCGAGTGTGAAGCGGCCGGGATGAGAATCAGCACCTCCAAATCTGAGACCATGGTCCTCAGTCAGAAAAGGGTGGCGTGCCCTCTCCAGGTCAAGTGGAGGGCAGTATACTGGGGTCTTGTTCACTTGTTTTACATATCCAGGATTTACCTGTTTTTTTTTTTTTTTACTTTTGTTTGTTTTGTTGTTTGAAGACCAAAATTGCCTTAGATAGGTGGGAAAATCATGATATCAAAATGCCGTTGCTGAATTCAGTTAGCTAACAGGCTATATAACTTACAGGGAGCTAACAAGGGTAATATTCAGGATAATAGCTTAAGGAACCTGGTTTGGCAACCATTTTAACATTGCATAGAATAGCGAACTGCACCTTTATAACTTACAAAAATCTTTACTTACCTCCTTATGTCGACTCCTGATACTCTGTCTGGGCCTCCTTGTAAGAAAATGGCCTCCTTTCCAGGGGGCAGTCTTGACCGGTCTTGACATTTTGGCTTGTGTGGGTTGTCCCAGGGAGTTTTGCAGGGGCTACTCATATTTAATTGAGTCAACTCAGCAATCTGAGTTACCTGGACTGCTCTGATTTAACTGATGAGTTGACAATATAAGAACTTAATATTTCAAGTTGACCCAATGATTTAGCTACTTTTAGTTGGACTGATTCAGAAAAATTAGTTGAGGTAACAAAAAACATTTTTACAGTGTAGTTACCAGGAGGAGAATTTGTGTAAGGGAACATCATGGAACACATCTATGCATTAACATACGCACATACACACACACACACACACACACACACACACGCGCGCGCGCATGCATACATGCACGCACACACACGGACGTACTACTGCGCTGAATCGTTGAGCTGGTACTCCCGAGCCCGGCTGAAGCATTCCTGGATCCCCGAGTCGGACCAGAGACGCATCATGGAGGACAGCAGCTCGGTGGAGTAAGGCTCTGTGTCCTCCATACGACTAACCACATCACATACCATCTTGGCATCCGCCTAAGGAGAGACAAAAGAAGGTAGAGTCATGGAAAGGTCCCGTGAGGATCAAATGGCTCCAACAGTTTTAAACAAAATTTAAATGCGGCAATATGATGAAAAAAAAAAGATTTTTTTCAGGAATGTCAAGCAGAGAAAAGAAGCCAACATTTTCACATTCCAAAAGCGTAAAATGTCCATTGATAAGAATGTGAGTATGGTATGGTTGTTTGTCTTTATGTGCCCTGATAATCTATCAAGACTGTCACCTCAAGTCAGCTGAGATGGGCTCCTGCTTCACCCATTAACTTCCAGGATAAGTGGTGGGAAATGGCTAGATAGGTGGAGGTATTTAAAGAATAACACCTGTCCATCCAACCATTTGCTATACTACTTGTCCACATTATAATGAGCTCTATATGACCCTTTAGGGTCATGGGTGCGCTTGAACCTATCAAATCTGACTTGGGACCAGGGGCGTGCAGACAGTGACCCCTTCTGGTGCTGAGGCATTGGCTCTTTTTGTCCTGGATGAGAAAATTATCCTTTTGCATTGTCTTTTTTTTTTTTTTTTTTAATTCATTAATGTTTAGGCACGGTGGACGGCTGGTTAGCACATATGCCTCATAGGGGTTCAAATCCCGCCCCCGCCTGTGTGGAGTTTGCATGTTCTCCCCTTGCCTGGGTGGGTTTTCTCCGGGAACTCCGCTTTCCTCCCACATCCCAAAAACATGCATGGTAGGTTAATTGAAGACTCTAAATTGCCCGTAGGTGCGAATGTGAGTGCGAATGGTTGTTTGTTTCTATGTGCCCTGCGATTGGCTGGCGACCGGTTCAGGGTGTACCCCGCCCAAAGATAGCTGGGATTGGCTCCAGCAGCCCGCGACCCTAGTGAGGATAAGCGGTGAAGAAAATGGATGGATGGATATATATATAAAATATACATTTCCTAACCGCAACCCAAAAAAGCAATTGACGGGGGAGGGGATGTCAGACAAAAATTATCAGGCATCTAGCATAGTGCTTATTTATCTTATTTAGCGCCTTTCATGAAGCCTATACAAGGTTTTGTGCTGGTTACTGACGTTAAATTGTCATGTTAACGAAGAGACAAGGGGAATGTACAGGAAGCTGTAGCAGAGAGACAAAAAGATATAGACCGTCAGACAGGTGGAGAATTTAAAGATGGTTTCGCAAATTAAACAAGTTCACCAGTTATATTTCATTTAGAATTTTAATTATGTTTATGTGGAAGCCAGAAGAAGAAAAAAAGTGTGGCACCAAACACTTTTTGCAGTAGAATGACAATATTTGATCAATGCAGCATCCTGGCCAAAATTCACATCACATCAATCAAGGATATTTTTTTAATGCAAGCATTTACATTAAAACATTTGAGATGTTGACCACTTATAAAGTGATTCATCTATATCTTATGCTGCTCAAAGTACTTTGGAAAGCCTCACATTCACTCATGCAACAATGGGTTCGACTGCCCACTAACAACAAATTAGGGTTCAGTGTCTTGCCCAAGGACACTTCAGACACCTGGAACCAGGATTATAACCCTTTGGTGACTTGCTGTACCAAATGAGCCACAGGCGCTGTGAGATTTCTATTTACAAGTAGTTTTGTGAACTATATTGCTCTATATAGTGTGATAGAGCAGCATACAAAAAAATGCTAAATAAATCGGAAAAGCTATCTATTTGCTTTTATAAGCATAATATTAGGCCCATTGTCAAGTCAAGTTGATTCGTATCAAAGGGCCTTACAGGCCCACAGTTAACAAAGCTCGGAGACATCTTCCGATCTCGCCGCCCCAAACATTATCATTATCATTAACTACCCAAATTTGGTTTCAAATTTGAAATCAAAGCTACACGACAGTCTGATAAGGTATATTGATATTGGTAACAATTTCATGCCAATCTTTATATTTAATTTATTCAAAGTATGAATTAATTTATTTCAGTTACTAACAGTGAGATAATGATAAAAGAGAATCAAAACATAATAAAAATCAGAAAAACAATGTTGATCATTTGCATATAGTCACGCCACTTCCTGTAAAAGTAACATATACACATATCTGAACATCAGTGAGATGACTGTTTTCAAACTTAGCCTAGCATTTACTTAGCTATGGTCATTATGCGCTAATTCATTCTCCACTGTGAGAAATGTTTTCAGACCACAGCACAGGGCACTGCGCATGGGAATTGCGCACGTTTTCCAAGTGGTAAAATGTGCCCCCCCTTGCCCCCAGGCTGACCGAATGTCCTCTCATTGTACGTGCTCTGACGCAGATACTGATCTCAATTATTGGCAAATGGTGCCCTTTTTTTTTGGCTTGAGCTCCTGTGCTACACAGGCTGCAAGTCTATCGCATGGGAAAATTATAACATAATGGGACCTATTTTCATGACCAGCGCAAATTTGCTGCAGCAGGCGCGCAAACTGTGTGCCAGGAGCTGTGTAGACTAGTGTTGGAAATTTCACAGCCCGGAGGATCCAACAGTGGGTGGGCTGTGCCACTGTTGGTGTCATGAACGGAACAGAGGATAGGACACAAAAATGCACGACTCCAAAACAAATGGACAGTTTCCAAAAAGAGAGGTTTAATATACGGGCATTGGTCGGTACACAGGCAGGGAATCCAAAAAAGGCAACAGTATCCAAAAACATGAGGCAAAAAGGCGAGATCGATAATCGGAACAGGGTCAAGTCTTACTGTGAGTCTGTGACGTGGAAACAAGGAATGCTGGAACGCGACGACAAGGTACAACGAACTGGCGAGGAGAGAGAATGAGACACGAGGTTAAATACAAGGGGTAATTAGGGTGAACGAGGCACAGGTGGTGAAGATGCTCTCAGGAGCAGGTGTGTGTGAAACAGGGGGAAGACAAAAACCGGAACACACACCCATGACAGTTGGTGTGTTTACAGCCAACTTTAGTCGGTGACAATCAAAGTCGCTCCTCTCATTTCCTTTAAAGGTGGCCCAGTGTTGGCCGATGTAACTTGAACTATAGTAGCAATGGGATGGCATCTGATTTCAAGTTCGTTCCCATTGGACCAGAAAGTTGGAGTCTCGTCACTGCTCTTGGCCGTTGTGGTAACAGACAATGTGAGTGGGTACCCTTATTAAACACAGAATGAGCTGGTGTTAACCGCTGGTGACTTAAATACTGTATATTTGTGGACCTCAGTATCTGTCTGCCTATGCCACGATCTAATTCACCAAAATCATGTTAGACCAGCTGCATTTAGACATGGTCTGACCAGGTATAAATTTAGACCAACTTTCTGCCACCAAATTGACATTGAATCAGTCCTGTGTTCTTCCATCACAGTCTGGTTTGGTGCTGCTACAAAAAAGGACAAACTCCGACTGCAACGGACAATCAAAACTGCTGAAAGGATTGTCGGTACCCCCCTACCCACCCTTGAGGACTTGCACGCTGCCAGAACTAAGACAAGGGCGTGCAAAATCCTCTCGGACCCTCCCCACCCTGGTCACCAGCTCTTCCAGCTCCTTCCCTCAGGTAGGCGCTACCGATCAATGCAAACTAGAACTAGTAGACATTCCAACAGCTTCTTCCCTCTTGCAATCAACTTCTTGAACAGCTAACTTACAATTCCATTACAACAAGCTGGCAATTTTTTGACTTGAGTTCGTTGTCACATTTCTGTATTATGTATTACTCGTGCACTCACTGTAGTTGTCTCGCCGTGCTGCACTATTTGCATATAGTGGCCACTCATGCCAGAGTAGCATCTGCTCCATTTGCACACTGATTGAGGAGTATCTGTAACATTTGCACAACCATTGTCCCAGATTATCGCAGTACTCGTCACTTTAAACCGCATACACTCCTTGAAGTCTCAGTGCCCTTTGCACAATGGTCATTGCACCGGACTATTGCGTTATTAGCCATTCCAACTGAGGACTCTGCATCTTTTTGCACAATTGTTGTTTGTTGTTGTTTTTTGTCAATGTCTTTATGTCTCCAAAGTGTTCTGTAAATTGACTGTCTGTTGTACTAGAGCGGCTCCAACTACCGGAGACAAATTCCTTGTGTGTTTTGGACATACTTGGCAAATAAAGATGATTCTGATTCTGATTCTGATTCTGATGATGAAGTTATGCTATTTTAAGTCGTACAAGGTACAAATGAAAAGTTAATAAGGTAAGAAAACACGTTATTCTACGGAGCCCCCCTGGTGCCAAGGTATGAGAAAAATAAAATTCTTTGATCATCTGTTCCCTCAGTTTAGTAAACTGTACCCTCAGTTTAGTAATCCGTACCCTCAATTTAGTACTGTGTTTAGGAAACACGCAGGCTAATTGTAGCCAGTCCTGCTAGTACTGCTATATAATGATCAACCCCCTCGAACTACAGCAATATTGTCTTTCAGTTGAAAAAATGGGATGTAGGATATATCACGACATGACAATTTATACACAGAATTCACAAGAGTAAGAATAACATACAAATAGAATTTACTTCACTTGACAGATATACGTAGGTATACGGAGCCCCAGACATTTGCTAAACTGAGGGTACGGTTTACTAAACTGAGGGTACAGATTACTAAACTGAGGGTACAGTTTACTAAACTGAGGGTACAGTTTACTAAACTGAGGGAACGGATTACTAAACTGAGGGAACAGATTATCAATGAATTTTATTTTTCTCATACCTTGGCACCAGGGGGGCTCCGTATTATTCAAAGCCTCAATAGAACAAAAAGATTTTTCCTGTTGGTCACCAAAACCTTTTTGGTCTCATAATTGTTAGGTCACAATGGAATTCTATCTTTTGTCACTGCATAATTACAGAATTTTTACCAGACTTTTTCAAATGGCTGCCAACCTTTGACATGGTCACGGTAACGCCACCTCCCTCTTTCTTTCCCTAGTGTTCTCTCTAATTTTTTAAAGTTGATATATGCCTTTGATGTGAGACAAAGGTTACTAAAAAAATGAAAAGATTCATATTTGATGAATCATATCTCTCTTGTCTGTCCTGCTGAGGAGCCTCTGTTCTGCTTATTCCCCTACTTCTTTACCTCGGCCTCTTGTTTCCTCCTGAAAAAAAACCCCAACTCTGTGTCTAACTCACATCCACTTGTCACACAGTCATCCTGAAGTCATTAATCCTCACTCCATCATGAGCATCATCTCTGCTGTCGCCGCTACCATAATGTGCATGCATCACAGTGTATTTGTTCTATTTGTCCTCTCTCAATGTGCCAAGCTATCCTCTCATTTCCTCATGTCCTCTCGTTGGTGGTGCTAGTCTGCGTGCCGCTTCCTTTATCTTTCTACTTTTGTCACATTTCTTACAGGTCTTACAAGTGGCATTTCGATCACCACTTCATTATGCCCCTCTCTCACTTGGCTATTCTTGCTTTTTTGTAACTACACAGCAGTATGATTGATACAGTTCTACTACAACCCCAATTCCAATGAAGTTGGGACGTTGTGTTAAACATAAATAAGAAACAGAATACAATGCTTTGCAAATCATGTTCAACCTATATTGAATACACTACAAAGACAAGATATTTAATGTTAAAACTGATAAACGATTGTTTTTAGCAAATAATCATTAACTTAGAATTTTATGGCTGCAATACGTTCAAAAAAGAGGGGAAAACGTCATGTTTACCACTGTGTTACAACACCTTTTCTTTTAACAACATTCAATAAATGTTTGGGAACTGAGGACACTAATTGCTGAAGCTTTGTAGGTGGAATTCTTTCCTATTCTTGCTTGATGTACAGCTTCAGCTGTTCAACAGTCCGGGGTCTCCGTTGTCGTATTTTACGCTTCATAATGCGCCACACATTTTCAATGGGCGACATGTCTGGACTGCAGGCAGGACTGTCTAGTGCCCGCACTCTTTTACTACGAACCCACACTGTTGTAACACATGCAGAATGTGGGTTGGCAGTGTCTTGCTGAAATAAGCAGGGGCGTCTATGAAAAAGACGTTGCTTGGATGGCAGCATATGTTTCTCCAAAACCCGTATGTACCTTTCAGCATTAATGGTGCCTTCCCAGATGTGTAAGTTACCCATGCCATTGGCACTAACACAGCCCCATACCATCACAGATGCTGGCTTTTGAACTTTGCGTCCATAACAGTCCGGATGGTTCTTTTCCTCTTTGGCCCGGAGGACACGACGACCACAATTTCCAAAAACAATTTGAAATTTGGACTTGTCGGACCACAGAACACTTTTCCACTTTGCATCAGTCCATCTTAGATGAGCTTGGGCCCAGAGAAGCCGGCGGAGTTTCTGGGTGTTGTTGATAACTGGCTTTTGCTTTGCATAGTAGAGTTTCAAGTGGCACTTACGGCTGTAGCGCCGAATTGTATTTACTGACATTGGTTTTCTGAAGTGTTCCTGAGCCCATGTGGTGATATCCTTTACACATTGATGTCGGTTTTTGATGCAGTGCCGCCTGAGGGATAGAAGGTCATGGGCATTCAATGTTGGTTTTCGGCCTTGCCGCTTACATGCAGTGATTTCTCCAGATTCTCTGAACCTTTTGGACCGTAGATGATGAAATCCCTAAATTCCTTGCAATTGTACACTGAGGAACATTGTCCTTAAACTGTTCGACTATTTTCTCACGCACTTGTTCACAAAGAGGTGAACCTCGCCCCAGCTTTACTTGTGAATGACTGAGCAATTCAGGGAAGCTCCTTTTATACCCAATCATGGCACCCACCTGTTCCCAATTAGCCTGTTTACCTGTGGGATGTTCCAAACAGGTGTTTGATGAGCATTCCTCAACTTTCTCAGTCTTTTTTGCCATCTGTCCCAGCTTTTTTGGAACGTGTTGCAGCCATAAAATTATTATTAAGTTAATGATTATTTGCTAAATACAAGGTTATTTTGCATTCATACATTATTTATTTTCACAATTAATTTTACTCAAAATGAGATCAGACTATAAAACAAATAATCCAAAATTCAAATTAAAAACATTTTGAACTTAAATATTTTGTTATTCTTTTGTTGAACGGTCTGTGTTTAAAATGTTTGTGCATTATAATAAAATAGTTTTAAAAAATTAACGGAATATTTTGGCATAGGCCTAAATGAAATTTTTTTGCACAACATTTAGTAATTTAACGAGTACCCTTTTAAATAAGTAAACAATTGCAATCATTAATACTCGCTCTCAAAATGGCTGCAAATAAGTAATGTTCCTTATAGCCAAATATTATGTATGTGGAAAAGAATTCTGCTAATTTAATGGCAAATAGGCCACTGTGGCTCATACATTTGTAAATGTGACACTAATACAGTATCAATGCCTCACCAGCCATGAACCTGAGAAAACTGAATAAACAATTTGAGTCGAGGAATTTACTCATGAATTTGATGTTTTGAACATTTTCATCTTGACAGTGAATAGACAATCATTATCATCATCATCTTCTCCTTGCCTATCAACGCCACTGTATCCTCTTTATATCTCTCTTGTTCATCAACTAATCCAAAGCACTCATTCTAAATGCTGCAGTAACAGCAACAGCAATTTAGCTAAACCAACATCCCAAGCAGCACTAAGGAATTGTGATTGTGATGAAGCATCATTTAGTGTTTAGTCCTGGTCAAATAAAAATCTATAAAAATAATGGACACTTTAAGATAACCAGTTTGTTCAAATTATTTACTTGTATCTTTGAAGACAATCCCTATAAACAGCACACCTATTTATATCGAATATTAGTGCTTCTTTCTTGACTTTAACCTTAAAGGGGAACTACAAGTAAGATGTCAAAACTTTGTTATATTTTAAATGTGTACATTCACTTTGTCAGCTGCTTTTGATTAAAATCTTATTTATTTATTCAAAATAAAATGTTTTAAAAGTCATAACTGCTTTTGTTAACTTGCTCAAGGGGGCAGCCCTTTTTAGGTCTTTTCACTCTCGCGAGAGTGTGAATTTGTGAGAATGTGACGTGTATTCGCCACATTAATCGTAATCCCACTTGTGTTCTAGGCAGGACACGCAACGCTACAATGTGATTGGCTGCTGCGTCCAAGTTGTACATGCCTTACTGCTTCTGGAAGGGAAAAGAAGTATGTGAGTTCAGTGTGGCATCATTATTATGAATACTAATGCTAACCCACCCTAACCCTAATCCATCATAACCCAGCCTAACCGCAATCATAGCCCTAACCCGAAACATAACACGCTTGATTGCTTTTATTGTCTGCTAATGTGATGCATATTTAGAATCGTCATCTCGTTGCATCTGAGTAGCCTGCAATGCACGAGCCAATCATATCGCAGCGAGGCGTATCCTGCCTAAAACATGAGTGGGATTCCTAAAAACGCATATTCGCCAGTTCTGGCTCATTATGCAGCTCTCCAAAATCACTACTTTTCAGGAAATTAAAAAAAAAACGCCATCTTGCTTGAGTTACCAAACACCACATTGTTCAAGTTGGTATTATAATAAACAAATAACAAACATCAAACACAACACTGCCCAAGATAATGTTCTATTGCTAATTTCATCCAGCCATCTATTTTCCATACTGCTTAACCTCACTAGTGTCATGGGTGTGCTGGAGCCTATCCCAGCTATCTTTGGGCGAGAGGCGGGGTACACCCTGGACTGGTCGCCAGCCAATCACAGGGCACATATAAACAAACAACCAGTCGCACTCACATTCACAAATACGGACAATTTAGAGTCTCCAATTAACCTACCATCCATGTTTTGGGGATGTGGGAGGGAACCGGAGTACCCGGAGAAATAATTAGAAAAAATATTTGTAATCACAGTGTCATTGATTAAACTGGCACAATACAGCACCAGTGCAAGCCCTCCACATCAGAGACAAAAACACTAATACTTTCCAAAAGCAAACAACTGTGGTTATGTCATTTTCCCAAACTCTTTTTCGAAGGTCTGGCAATGAATAACACGATAAGCTGAGTAAGCAGTTTAATTGAAGGAAATGAATTAGCATGCACTTACCTTTGTGGCTGATAAGAGTTTAGTGCACTGAAAAATTACAGTGATCCATCTTACTTACTCAAATGTATCCAACCTTACTATTTTCCCACGTTACTGTCTAAAAATCCAGACCCAATCTTGAGGTGGCAAGTATGCTATAAGGCTCCGCACTGTGAGGGAAGAGGCTTATTTAAAAAAATATATATATAGTTTTTGGACAATGGGCACTTGCAGTGATCAATATCAAAAGACATGAATAGATGCTTGCACCAGATTTAGCAGAAGGCTAATTTCCATCTGTAGTCCACAACATAAAATAAACAAAACCAAACAAATAAAAGCCCCCAAAGTAGGGTACACAACAACTAACACACTCATAAAAATGCGTCACAGATCATTTTACAACACTTCTCGGACAGTGGAGTGTTCAAGAGTGTTAATAGATTTGTTTATAAACTACAGTATTTTGAACACTTTGCAATGGTGACTAATAAGACAGACCAATTGTATAGCACCTTTAAAATCCATCACTCGCTGCAATCTGTCAGCCGCCACACTTAAATGAAGTGCCCTGGCATCAGGTAACTCTGTACTGGCGCTTTGACTGCAGCTGATAATGATTTTGCCCAGCATGGCGCCTCCATTACGTTGGTTCGGTATTCTGTTTAATTCTTATTCCATGAAAGCAATGTTCATCAGAGTTTTGTTCTTTGACTAGTGCTGGCACATACAATGTATTCTTGCTTTCAATTTGGGGGCTTTTAGTTCTCCTTTAAAATAAACAAGCCATAGACATGTTCAGAAGCTAAAGCAACCAAGCCAATGAATGTAGATACAAAACACATCCATTCATCCATCCATCCATTTTCTGAGCCGCTTTTCCTCACTAGGGTCGCGGGCGTGCTGGAGCCTATCCCAGCTATCATCGGGCAGGAGGCGGGGTAAACCCTGAACTGGTTGCCAGCAAATCGCAGGGCACATACAAACAAACAACCATTCGCACTCACATTCACACCTACGGGCAATTTAGTCTCCAATTAATGCATGTTTTTGGGATGTGGTTTCCTCCCGCAGTGCCCGGAGAAAACCCACGCAGGCACGGGGAGAACATGCAAACTCCACACAGGCGGGGCCGGGGATTGAACCCTCGTCCTCAGAAATGTGAGGCTGACGCTCTAACCAGTCGGCCACCGTACACAAAACAAAAAGTAATCTGTATTATAACATAATAACTTCACATTGTCTGGTCAGTTTAGTACGTTTGTTCAAACACTGCACACTCCTTAAAAAGCATCTGAGCTAGTGCCAACACATTATGGGATGTGTCTAGGCTGGTCCACTAATAATGAAAGTAGGGGTTCTGCTTTCACTGTAGCAATTATTGTAGAAAAACACTAAACAGTACTCATTAGAAGTGTATATTGAAAACATCTTAAAGCTTGTTATGGGACTGTTATGCTGTTGTAAAATGAGAGGCCTTTCTGGCACCCATGAACTCCTTTATTATTTAGGTAGTGTATTACAGTTCATGTTTCTCCCCTAATCCGTTTGATTGCATCTTTCTTCATATTGGCAGACAAAATGTTTCACTAGACTTCTGAGTTTATTTTGCTGCCATGTGTTACATTAATGAAGATTAATGAGTCCCTTCCAGAAGAAGTCACGCAAGCTCAAGCCATGACATTCGCTTCGCTGAGTTTCACAGATGGGCTTCGATGTTTGGGCTCATGAGCAGATTCTACAGTATCATTGCAGAAACCTTAGCCTTTTCATCACTTTATTGAAATTTCGTCTTTGTCTTATTAGTCCATAAAACTATTTTTCTGAGAATTTGTATTACGGTATGCACCGTATTTTCACAACCATAAGGCTCGCCGTATTAAAAGGCGCAGTCTCAGTTACGGGGTCTATTTCTGTATTTAGGGTTAGGGTTAGGTATTATTGTGCGCAGGCATGGTAAAATATACGCTAGTTTAAAACATACGGTAGCATGCATGCACGCTAAAACAATGTTTTTCAAAAGTCAGCGGGAGCAAAACTGAGTTCGGTTGTACTTTATTGAAGTATTTAACAATGTACTCACGTTATTTTTTGATTAATCCTCATCCACAAATCCATGAAAGTCCTCATGTTCTGTATCCGAAATGAACAGCTGGACAAGTTCTCCATCAAACATGGCAGGTTCCCTCTCGTCATTGTCGGAGTCAGTCTCGTTGCCGTGCGGCTCCTCAGAAATGATGCCGGCTTTTACGAAAGCGCGAACAACAGTGCAAGCAGAAAGGTTAGCCCAAGCATCCACAATCCATTCACAAATTGTGGCATAACTCGCAGGACGCTGCCTCCTAGTCTTAGTAAAGCTGTGTTCGCCATCTGACATCCATCGCTCCCACGCCGCTCGCAACTTCACTTTGAACACCGATGTCCAGCGGTTGGAGTTCATTAATCCATTGGTCGAGTTGTTCTTCCGACTCGGGCCACCTCGCCTTGTTCCCGCGGAAACTCAGCTTCGTCTTCTTGACTTGGCTTAGCTCGTTTTCCTGCTTCCTCCACTTGCGAACCATGGATTCGTTGATCTTGAATTTTCTTGCGGCTGCTCGTTCCCATGTTCCTCCGCGTAACTCACAGCTTGCAGTTTAAACTGTGCTTCGTAAGCGTGTCTATTCGTAGGTGCAGTTTTCGACTCCGGTCAAGCCAGCCTCCACTCGTAAAGTAGCAGTCAAGCCAGCCGCCCCTAATTTTGTTCACGCTAGGCATTACGGTAATAGGTCGCCAACTCGCGGCGAAAGCCACCTTCAAAATAAAAGCTTCCCAATAATACGGACGTCAGTGCTCTTCGGTTAAGGAATGGAGCCCATCCATCCATCCATCCATTTTCTGAGCCGCTTCTCCTCACTAGGGTCGCGGGCGTGCTGGAGCCTATCCCAGCTGTCATCGGGCAGGAGGCGGGGTACACCCTGAACTGGTTGCCAGCCAATCGCAGGGCACATAGGAACAAACAACCATTCGCACTCACAGTCATGCCTACGGGCAATTTAGAGTCTCCAATTCATGCATGTTTTTGGGATGTGGGAGGAAACCGGAGTACCCGGAGAAAACCCACGCAGGCACGGGGAGAAAATGCAAACTCCACACAGGCGGGGCCGGGGATAGAACCCGGGTCCTTAGAACTGTGAGGCTGACGCTCTAACCAGTCGGCCACCGTGCCGCCTAGGAATGGAGCCAGCAAAGTTAATTTCAATATTGAGATATATTAAAAAATGTAGTTTATTTGATATCTTGGGAAAAATAAATGGTAAATGGACTGCACTTTTCCTCTGTATAAGCAGCGTGTCGGTAGGAAATGCTCCCAGTCACTCAAGCAGCGCGCTCATCACACAACATTTATAGATTTTGGAACTCTGTGCACACATAAGGCACGCCGCATTATAAGGCGCCCTGTCACTTTTGGAGAAAATTTAAGACTTTTAAGTGCGCCTTATGGTCGTGAAAATACGGTACTTGTTTGAGGGGCAAATTCCAGCCGTTCCTTCCTATTGTTCTTGTTAGTGAATGGTTTGCATCTTCAAGTGCAGTGTTTCCCAACCTTTAATGAGCCAAAGCACATATTTTACAAGCGAAAACACACACATTAAAAAAAATGTCACACAAACTACATACAGAATAGGCCTACTTAAATAATGATATCTCATACCAATTTATACAAAGATTTATTTTTTTCAGTGTGACATCTGGTCCTGTTTAGTTGAGCACAAAGGTAAAATGATGAAAAAACACACACACAGATCCATCCATCCATCCATCCATCCATTTTCTGAGCCGCTTCTCCTCACTAGGGTCGTGGGCGTGCTGGAGCCTATCCCAGCTGTCATCGGGCAGGAGGCGGGGTACACCCTGAACTGGTTGCCAGCCAATCGCAGGGCACATAGAAACAAACAACCATTCGCACTCACAGTCATGCCTACGGGCAATTTAGAGTCTCCAATTAATGCATGTTTTTGGGATGTGGAAGGACACAGATATCTTAAATAATAATTTTAAGACCAATTAACATTCAAATTTTTTGGGAGGGGACTGCATTGTATACTTCTTCAAATCAAATCTACAGTCTCCTCTTTCAGCTGCTGTGGCATCATTAAAATGCTCTCCTTCGATATACTGTTAAAGCTTCTAGCTTCTTCTACTCAACAACTTTCCCACTGGAATGCATTTGATTTGATATGAATATTTTTTTTCAGTGCGGCATAAAGCTGATCTTCAGCTTACTCCCGGTGATTGATGCTCCCAACACTCTCCTCACAGCCAAACAGTGCCGGATATGGAGTGTGTGTGTGTGTGTGCGTGTGTGCATCTGGATGTGTACGAATGAGTTTCAGTGCAAAGTGAAACCCAGTCTATTTTCTATTTGTGAGTGTATTCCTCTTTAAAGTGCTGGGCAGAGGGCCACAGACACACTTAGAAGCACTGAGCAGACAAAGGGTACCATCTAAACTGATCATATTGAATAGAGTCACTTGTGTGTATGTGTGCATATCATGTGTATGTGATGATTACCGCTTATCCTCACTAGGGTCGCGGGCGTGCTGGAGCCTATCCAAGCCAATCGCAGGGCACATAGAAACAGACAACCATTCGAACTCACATTCACACCTACGGGCAATTTAGAGTTTTGAATTAACCTACCATGCATGTTTTTGGGATGTGGGAGGAAACCGGAGTGCCTGGAGAAAACCCACGCAGGCACAGGGAGAACATGCAAACCCACACAGGTAGGCCCGGATTCGAACCCCGTTCCTCAGAACTGTGACGCAGATGTGCTAACCAGTCATCCACCGTGCCACCACAGTCGTCTCTCTTTAACTTATCTATTTATTTCTGTTAACACCATCAACACAGTCAATAATACAATTGTTAGGAAAGGGGATTGAACCCCGGTCCTCAGAACTATGAGGCAGATACTCTAACCAGTCGTCCACGTTGCTGCGGGTAATTTTTAAAATAATAATAATAATAATAATGAAAAATGAGCTGAAGCAAAAAGGGCATTTTTATTTTTATTATCCAGGGCAAAATGGCAGGTACTTGAGCACCACTTGCTGTCTCTGTGTGCATGTGCCCGCTACTCAACCATGCATACCACTTTATGATCAAGTGCCAGTAACAACATTAACATTCAAAATGACAATTAACAATACATTTTTGTATGTACAATTATGCCCGATGACAGCTGGGATAGGCTCCAGCACGCCCGCGACCCTAGTGAGGAGAAGCGGCTCAGAAAATGGATAGATGGATGGATAGTTTTTAAACAAGTTGATACAGCAAGTAATTATCCATCTATATGTTTTATGGCGCCTTTATCATTAAGGTCACAGGTGAGCTGGAGATTATCCTGACTGACTTTGGGAAAGAGACTGGGTACATCCTGGACTGGTTGCCAGGCCAACAAAAGGTGACATACTGTATAGACCAGGGGTGGGCAAATACGGCCCGCGGGCCACATCCGGCCCATTGATCATTTCAATCCAGCCCGCCAAAGACTGGTACAGAATCGTCCAAATCATATCAAAATCATTACTACATTAATTTTACCTTGCCGTTGTTTCCACCAGGTTGTCCTGTAATGCCTAGTGGTTCCACCAGGTAGCGTAGTAGGTACAGTGATACATTGACTTGACTTTGGCTGTTCTATTTTTACTCTGCTACTTCTCTGAACCCTTCTTCAACCATGAGTGGGCCAAAGAAAAGGAAAGTCGACAGTGAGTGCCGAGTGTTTAATATAGAATGGACTGCTAAATACGTTTTCACTGAAGTCCGGTCAAAGGCTGTATGTCTAATTTGTTAAGAAATCATTGCGGTTTTTGAATAATAGAACTTCAGCCATCACTTTTCCACTAAGCATGCTGGTTATGCTAACAGCCAATCAATGCAGGAATTGATGGCTATGGCTCAGCAGTTAAAATCAAGCTTGCAGGCTCGGCAAAACACCTTTATCTGACAAACTTCCATCCCTGATTCAGTCACACAAGACCCTGAAACAGCGCTGCAGATGGAACTGATTGATCTCCAGTGTGATACTGTCTTAAAAGAGAAGTTCAACTCTCAAACTGGATGAGTTTTATGCTTCATTAAGCGCAGACAAATTTCCAAAAATCTGGAAGATGGCACAGAGGATGCTGGTGGTGTTTGGCTCTACATATGTGTGTGAATAGACTTTTAGTGTGACAAACACCAACAAAACATCCTACAGATCACAGCTGAGTGATGAACACCCCAGATTTGTTCTGAGAATTGCCACAACAAAACTAACACCAGATTTTGATGCACTGGCAAAAAACAGTGATCAACAAAACAACACTGTTCCCATTAAAAGTAAATCTAATTATTAACACGAAATAAATGTTTTTATGTTTATTTTTTATATGTAAGCATCTGGTTCTGGCTTGGACCGCCTGTCAAATTTTAAAAGTCAATGTGGCCCCTCAACCAAAACGTTTGTACACCCCTGGTATAGACAAACAACCAATTCATACACACGTTCACATCTACTGACCATTTGGGACCATCCCGTTTTTGGGATGTGGGAGCCAGAGTAACTGCAGAAAACCCACAAAAGTATGGGGAGAACATATAAACCTACACAGGAAGGCCAAGATTTTTATACCCCAAACCTCAGAACTGTGCGCTTGACGTGCAAACCACCAGTTCACATTGCTTGGCAAGTAATGATCTCAATTGTCATTATACAGCCCAAAAATGAATAGAAAAAATTTATTGTATATATAGGCGGCACGGTGGCCGACTGGTTAGAGCGTCAGCCTCACAGTTCTGAGGACCCGGGTTCAATCCCTGGCCCCGCCTGTGTGGAGTTTGCATGTTCTCCCCGTGCCTGCGTGGGTTTTCTCCGGGCACTCTGGTTTCCTCCCACATCCCAAAAACATGCATTAATTGAAGACTCTAAATTGCCCGTAGGTGTGACTGTGCGTGCGAATGGTTGTTAGTTTGTATGTGCCCTGCGATTGGCTGGCAACCAGTTCAGGGTGTACCCCGCCTCCTGCCCGACGATAGCTGGGATAGGCTCCAGCACGCCCGCGACCCTAGTGAGCAGAAGCGGCTCAGAAAATGGATGGATGGATGGATATTGTATATATATTCATCCATTTTCTGAGCCGCTTCTGCTCACTAGGGTCGCGTGTATATATATATATACAGACACAAGTAAGTTTTCTTACAGTCAAACAATTCACACATTTATGTTTCACCAATATATCATGCATGTGACACTCAATACCGCCGGCCACATCATTCTATATGGCCTATGAGAGGTTTAAAACAATGAGATTCTTTTACAGTATGATTTGAAGCCACTTCACATATTATAGCAACCATAAACTGTGTCCCAAAGAATATCTCTGTTTTTTGCAATTTTGCAGAAGCTTGGCCACAGGGAAAAGCAAAAGAGGGTCTATGAATTACAAAGGCACTTTACAGTCTTTAAAATGTCTCACAACATAAACACAAACATATTTAAGTAACATAAAGAAGACAAACCTCTCTTTCAGATCAATACAATACTGTATGTTCACGTCGACCTCCAATTTCTTGGTATTTTGAAAAAGGTTTTGACATGGGAAACAATAAACATGGAAATACTCTGATCCCGTCAAATTTACTGCAAAGGCAATTTTTTAAGCAAAAATGTTAACATTCTTAACTGCCATACAAACCCTGCATGGTGCACATGCTCATGCTGGACAAAGGTTTATCTTGCTGATTTCAATTGAACCAAAAGGCACATTTTACATACTGTCCACGATACTATACTTACTTTTTTGTGACTGTAGTTAGGTTGGTCAATTTAATGATCACTTCTCCAGGAAACATGTGCACGTAATGTAACAGCAATGCCAACCAGCTATCAATTAGAAAGGAAAAACAAAAAAACACTGACAGATGTCCTCCATCAACAATCCATTCCATCACCTCCACTCCTCCACCCTATTTTCTATTTTTGGAAAAGTGTTTGCTCTTTCAATCATCTCTTTCATCTCTCCTTACAATCCAACTCTCTTTTTGTCATCTCACCTTTACTTCCTTTCACCCCATCATAAATGTAATCATATAGCCAGCATAGAAAACAAATCCACACAAATTAATTTCTCATTTCTCATTACCATCCCCTTCCACAGCTGTCTGCTGCCACGCCCCACCCTCTCACTCTACCTATCTTTTTCACTCTCAACTATCCTTATACCTCTCACTCTCTCACTCGTCCACATCATGTGACTCTCAGAATGCAGTTGCCATGGTGATATCCTCACCTCCCAAGAATGCAATCTTGTCCATGTTTCGCTCTCTCTCGTGCCCTTCCCATCTATTCTGCCGCGCTTGCCTTCTCCTTCAACATTATCACCTTTTCCATCCTTTCATCTATTTGCCCATCCTACTCACATTATATATAAACATATTTACCAAAGGTAAGATGATTTCCGCATGGTTCTGAAATGTTTATTTGGATTTGTGTTCTAGATACTAAGGCACAAATACTCTCTCACACTCCCCCCTTCTGTGCGACAAACTGCTGAATGCTGGAAGTGGTTAAATATTTAATTGTAGCCCAGCCCTCCTATGGCCCACCTGCAGATGCATTAACACACACATGTCAAACAAATGTGTGTGTGTGTGTGGTACAGGCTTTTTTCCATTACGGCTTCCGTTAGCACACTCACAGGGTGTCCTGCAACCACACCCGTCCTCACAGAGGAAGAAGCCAGTGGATGTTAAGCATGCAAATTCTGTAGTATTATATGAGCGGATCGTTAAAATACACTTTACGGTGACAAACATCACCTCGAAAGTGTGGTAAAAATCAATTCTATTGTCCTCATCTGAAGTGTAGAATACGAAGAAAGGAGAAGCAAGTTGCAGCTAATGTTTTCATTAGCTAACATTTGCTTTCATTTTATGTATTTTGTCCATGTAATACCTTAAATGTGCATCACAATTTTCAAGTACTTAGTCAGGGTTTGCACTGTGTCATGAAACCTCTTAGCCAATGTGGCTAAACAGTATAAAAATCTCCTCGCCACACTTGTGTGTTGTTAGCCACAACATCACGTGTTTATTTGGCTAAACCTTTTGCCACAATTAGGCAGTCCTTGTCACTGGAAACTAGTCGATAAGCTTTAACGGTGTGGGCCAATTAAAACTACCTCTACTCATCAATCAGCAGTAGGGCTGAACGATTTGGGAAAATACTTTTAATTGCAAGTTTTTGTGTGTATTTCTTTTAAACAAATATTGGATATACGCAACAAAGAACACTGGATATACCCAACAAATAACTCTTTCCTGTAGGCCAGGCCTAAATTTTATAATGCACTGATATGAAGAACAAATCTTTATTTCACTACTGAATTGTAAAATCGAAAACCTTCCATTTCAATTCGCCATTGGCGAGGTGAAAAACGGGCAGTGCGAACCCTGATAGTACTGGTAGTTATATTATCTCATCCAAGTCATGCATTACTGTATATGCAAAATGTAGATGTCGGTAGTGACTTCACACAGTCCATTAATGACGGCTGCTTCATGCAGGTCAGGGTATTCGTTAGACAGCTGCTAGTCAGCTGCTGTGTGCCCAAAACAGAAGCTACTGTAATTGTAGCAACATCAAATAGGAATTATGCAGTGAACATCGGTAAAATTATGTTAAATGTTTATATGGGGAGCAAGCAAAAAACAAAAACAAAAAAACAAACCAAAAAAAAAATATTCCTTCAAATTGTCAATTGTAAACAATGTTATTCAAGAATGACCTGTGTTAGTAAACCATTTTCACTTTACTGGAAGACCAATCCAACTGATTGAAATTACCAGTAAAGAGGTGAATGCCCCCCCCCCCCCCCTTTTTTTTTTTAAATCTATGTAAGGACATTAGCCATTGGAAGTGAACTTGAAAGCATTTGTATCATTTAGTAGCATTAACAGTAAAAACAAGACTACTATCAACTATCTTCAGTCTTCTGTCAATTGAAGTTTAGTAGATTAAAAAAATTATGTTGACAAACGGTATAGAAATTGTAGACAAGTGGTATAGAAAATGTTTGAATGGATGGTAGAATCATGGGAATGATTTCTTTCTGTCCTTTTCAGTGATTGTAGTATCTTTGTTGCTGCCTCTCGCCACACAAATCAGAATCAGAATCATCTTTATTTCCCAAGTATGTCCAAAAAACACACAAGGAATTTGTCTCCGGTGGTTGGAGCCGCTCTAGTACGAAAACAGACAGTCAATTGACAGAGAACACTTTGAGACATAAAGACATTGACAAAAAACAGTCACTGAGCAATAAAGGGTTAATAGTTATCTGGTAATGCCGGTACATTTTTTTTGGGACAATTGTGCAAAAGATGCAGAGTCCTCTAGCACTTAGAGGAGTTCGAATGACTAATATTGCAATAGTCCGGTGCAATGACCATTGTGCAAAGTGCGCCGAGACTTCAAGGAGTGTATGCAGTTTAAAGTGACGAGTAGCGCGATAATCTGGGACAATGTTGATTGTGAAAATGTTGCAGCTACTCCTCAGTCAGTGTGCAAATGGTGCAGATGCTACTCTGGCATGAGTGGCCAGTATTGGTCAACAAAAGATATGCAAATAGTGCAGTGTGGTGTGACTACTACAGTGAGTGCACGAGTAATATATAATTGGCCGCACAGAAATGTGACAACAAACTCAAGTCAAAAAAATTGACAGCATGTTGCAATAGGATTGTAGGTTAGGTGTTTAAGAAGTTGATCGCAAGAGGGAAGAAACTGTTGAAAATGTCTGCTAGTTCTAGTTTGCATTGATCAGTAGCGCCTACCTGAGGGAAGGAGCTGGAAGAGCTGGTGACCGGGATGTGGAGGGTCTGAGAGGATTTTGCACGCTCTTGTCTTAGTTCTGGCAGCGTGCAAGTCCTCAAGGTTGGGCAGGGGGGTACCGACAATCCTTTCAGCAGTTTTGATTGTCCGTTGCAGTCGGAGTTTGTCCTTTTTTGTAGCAGCACCAAACCAGACTGTGATGGAAGAACACAGGACTGATACGATGACCGCTGTGTAGAACTGCCTCAGCAGCTCCTGTGGCAGGCCGTGCTTTCTCAGAAGCCGCAGGAAGTAGATCCTCTGCTGGGCCTTTTTGAGGATGGAGTTGATGTTGGTCACCCACTCCAGGTCCTGAGAGACTGTAACTCCCAGGAACTTGAAGGTCTCGACGGTTGACACAAGGCAGCTGGACAACGTGAGGGGCAGCTGTGGCGAAGGATGCCTCCAGAAGTCCACGATCATCTCTACAGTCTTGAGCATGTTCAGCTCCAGGTTGTGTCGGCCGCACCACAGCTCCAGCCGCTCCACTTCCTGTCGATATGCAGACTTGTCACCGTCCTTGATGAGGCCGATGACAGTGGTGTCATCTGCAAACTTGAGGAGTTTGACAGTGCTGAGGTGAGGTCGTTCGTCTAGAGAGAGAAGAGCAACGGAGAGAGGACACATCCTTGGGGCGCCCCAGTGCTGATGCTGCGTGTGGATGAGGTGCTCCCTCCCAGCCACACCTGCTGTGTCCTGCCCGTCAGGAAGCTGTAAATCCACTGGCAGGTGGCAGGTGAGACGCTTAGCTGGAGAAGCTTGGATGAAAGGAGTTCAGGGATGATGGTGTTGAACGCTGAGCTGAAGTCCACGAACAGGATCCTTGCGTAGGTCCCTGCACTGTCGAGGTGTTCTAGGATGAAGTGCAGTCCCATATTGACTGCATCATCCGCAGACCTGTTCGCTTGGTAGGCAAACTGCAGGGGGTCCAGCAGGGGACCTGTGACGCTCTTGAGGTGGTCCAGCACGAGACGTTCAAAGGACTTCATGACCACAGATGTCAAGGCGACAGGCCTGTAGTCATTTAGACGCGAGATTGCAGGTTTCTTGGGGACTGGAATGATGGTGGAGCGTTTGAAACAGGATGGTACTTCGCACAGTTCCAGAGATCTATTGAAGATCTGAGTGAAGACTGGAGCGAGCTGGTCTGCGCAGACTTTGAGGCAGGATGGGGACACATGGTCTGGGCCTGCCGCTTTGTTAATATTTTGTTGTTTGAAGATGCGTCTCACATCCTGTTCGTGGATGGTAAACGTAGAAGTCAGAGGTGTGATTGTGGTCGCGGGTGCGGCTGGAGGGGTGTGGGGTGTGAAAGTGTCCTTTTCAAATCTGCAGTAGAAGGTATTCAAGTCGTTGGCTAGTGTACTATTGTTCTCAGCTTGGGGGGATTGTCGCTTGTAATTAGTCAGCGATTGGAATGCATGCCAGACTGATTTAGAGTCGTTAGCGCTAACCTGTTTTTCCAACTTTGCTGCATAGTTCCTCTTTGCAATGTTAATTTCTTTAGTCAGCAGGTTTCTAGCGCGATTATACACGGCCCTGTCCCCACTCTGATATGCGTCCTCCTTAGCTTGGCAAAGCTGCTTAAGTTTGGCATTGAACCACGGCTTGTTGTTGTTGAAAGTGCGAAATGACTTTGTTGGTACACAAACCTCTTCACAGAAAATGATATAGGATGTGACAGCGTCCGTATATTCATCCAGGCTGCCACCTGAATTTTCAAAGACACTCCAGTCTGTGCTGTCTAAACAGATTTGAAGTTCCATCTTTGCTTCATTGGTCCACTTTTTCACTGTAGGCTTCGCGCATTTAAGTTCTTGCCTGCCCAGGGCGGCACGAGGTATAGCACAGTATGCGTTTTTTAGCGTAGTATAGCAGTGGTCTAAAATGTTATTTTCCCTGGTAGGACAGTCGATGTGCTGCTTGTATTTAGGGAGTTCGTGGTTGAGTTTAGCTTTGTTAAAGTCCCCTAGAACAATGAGGGGTGAGTCCGGGTGGTTTTTTTCAATTTCGTTGACTTGTTCGGCGAGCGTTAGCAGTGCGCCGTTCGTGTTAGCTTGTGTAGGTCCTCCCGTCTCTGGGTAGCTCAGCCTTCTCACACAGTCCATTGTTAGGTTCATTGAAGAATATAATTGTCTGTACAGTGAATGGGTATCTGTCTCCAAGTGTCTGTCCTGTGATTGACAGGCATCTACTACAGAGTGTACTCAGCCTATCTCCCAAGCTCAGCTCGAAGAGGTGGGACACACAATGAGCAGTACAAAAAAATAGCAACTTTTAGTGAAATAAGTTTGGCGGCACGGTGGACGACTGGTTGGCACATCTGCCGCACAGTTCTGAGGACCCGGGTTCAAATCCGACCTCGCCTGTGTGGAGTTTGCAAGTTCTCCCCGTGCCTGTGTGGGTTTTCTCTGGGTACTACGGTTTCCTCCCACATCCCAAAAACATGCATGGTAGGTTAATCGAAGACTTTAAATTTCCCGTAGGTGTGACTGTGAGTGCGAATGGTTGTTTATTTACATGTGCCCTGTGATTGGCTGGCGACCAGTTCAGGGTGTACCCCGCCTCTCGCCCGAAGATAGCTGGGATAGGCTCCAGCACGCCTGCGACCCTAGTGAGGATAAGCGGTACAGAAAATTGATGGATAGATGGATGGCTCATTTGAGGGATAACTGTTCACATTTTGAGCTTACAGCCGTGGCCCAATGGTTAAGATCATCGCCTGCCACCGTGGGGGACATAGGTTCAAAACCCCGACTGAACCATCCGCCAACATCCCCTGGACTCACGGCTGTGGTGTCCTTGAGCAAGACACTGATACCCTGAAATGCTCCCCGGGCGCTTCAGCTGCCCCCTGCTCCAGTGTGTTCCACTAATGTGTATGTGTTCACTGTGATGGGTTAAATGCAGAGAACAAATTTCGTGTGCATGCATGCATGCATGCATGTTCATGACAATAAAAGATGATTCTTCTTCTTCTTCTTCTTGCTTTCAGGCTTTCAACTCTACGTTTCACAGCATGATGTACCTAAAATTAGGTTAGCCAACTACCTGAATATACTGAATGAGCAGGTTTTGTCTTTTGACATATGCCAAGATTCATCTGGTTATGAATAAATAGTTCAGGAATCACGCAACGGCCATCAATATATGATTTGGGTCAACAAAGTCCATCCATCCACTTTCTGCCCCCACGTAACTGGAGTCGGGTCGCGGGGGCAGCAGCTTGAGCAGAGAAGCCCAGGCTTGCCTCTCCTAAGCCACTTTGTCCAGCTCTTCAGGGGGAATCCTGAGGTGTAACCAGGCCAGCTGGGAGACACAGTCTCTCTAGCGTGTCCTGGGTTGTCCCCTGGGCACCCTTCGCTGGGAACACCTCACCAGGGAGGCGTCCAGGGGGCACTTTAACCTGATGGCCGAGCCACCTCATCTGGCTCCTCTGGATGTGGAGGAGCAGTGGCTTGACTCTGAGCCCCTCCCTGATGACCGAGCTCCTCACCCTATCTCTGAGGGAGATCCCGGACAGCCTGCAGAGGAAGCTCATTACGGCCACTTGTAGCCGTGATCTTGTTCTTTCGGACACGGGCCACAGCTTGTGACCATAGATGAAGGGTATGTACGTAGACGTATAAATTGAGATCTTTGCCTTTAAGTTCAGCTCTTTCGCGACCCTAGCGATTCAGAAAATGTCTATATGGATGGACGTTCCATTTCATTGAGTTGTGTCTGAAGGCACAAGCGAATAAATTCTGGCTCTACATTACACTTGTAATTTTGTGTAACGGCAGTGTGAAAGGGGCTATTGGAGCTGTGTGGGCAGATTGACCGCTCGGTTCTGCAAAATTCAATTCATAACATTTTTTAAGGCAAAGGTTAATGCTTTGACATAAGGCATTTCCAGATGAAGTAAAACTTTAAACAGGATATCGTAACCCTATAATGTGGCTTGCAGACTAGCATCATCCACATGGGAACTCAAGGTATGATGATTTGGGTGAAGTCTTGAATGACACATGGCACGGATTACATCTTCCCATCAGTCTGTGACAAATACAGGATCCAAATACAAAAAGAGTGAACGATGTCAAATTCCTCGGGGTAATTGTTGACAATAAAATCTGATGGAAACCTCACATTGAATACATCAGATCCAAACTTTCAAAAAGCATTTCTATCCTGGCTAAAACAAAACATTTTCTGAACCAGAAATCATTGCACATTCTGTACTGCTCTCTAGTATTATCCATCCATCCATTTTCCATACTGCTTCTCCTCACTAGGGCCGCGGGCATGCTGGAGCTTAACCCAGCTAACTGTGGGCGAGAGGCGGGGTACACCCTGAACTGGTTGCCAGCCAATCTCTCTAATATTAGCATATTTAAAATTTTGCTCAGAGGTTTGGGGAAACACTACAATCTCTGTTTATACTACAAAAGAGCCATGAGAACAGACCATAGGGTCAGATATCTTCACCACACAAATGACTTGTTTTTACACACTAAACATTTGAAATTTTATGACCTCGTGGAATTTAAAACTGCACAACTAATCTACAAAGCCAGACATAATCTGCTGCCGGTCAATATTCAAAACATGTTTTCTGAGAGCGAAGGTGGCTGTGACCTAAGGAGAAAATTTAATTTTAAGAAGTACTCAAAGATAAAAATGAAAGGCTTTTGTGTATCTGTATGGGGGAAAAACATCTGGAACAGACTGAATACGGAACTACTACATCCAAACATACACCAGTTCAAAAATAAATATAAAATAAAAATTTGGGAGACGTACAGAGAAGGACTGTAGTAGTATTGTAGTTATATATATATATATATATACATATACATATATATATATATATATACATATATATATATATATATATATATATATATACATATACATATATATATATATATATATATACATATATGTATATATACATATATATATATATATATACATATATGTATATATATATATATATATATATACATATATATATATATATATATATATGTATATATATATATATATATATACATATATTAATACATATATATATATATATATATATACATATATATATATATATATACATATATATATATATATATATATATATATATATATATATATATATGTATATACATATATATATATATATATATATATATATATATATATATATATGTATATATATATATATATATATATATATATATATATATACATATATTAATACATATATATATATATATATATACATATATGTGTACTTATAATACCTGTTTGTTCTTTTATTTGGTACATGTTCGGAATAGGCGGCACGGTGGCCGACTGGTTAGAGCGTCAGCCTCACAGTTCTGAGGACCCGGGTTCAATCCCCGGCCCCGCCTGTGTGGAGTTTGCATGTTCTCCCCGTGCCTGCGTGGGTTTTCTCCGGGTACTCCGGTTTCCTCCCACATCCCAAAAACATGCATGAATTGGAGACTCTAAATTGCCCGTAGGCATGACTGTGAGTGCGAATGGTTGTTTGTTCCTATGCCCTGCGATTGGCTGGCAACCAGTTCAGGGTGTACCCCGCCTCCTGCCCGATGACAGCTGGGAGAGGCTCCAGCACGCCCGCGACCCTAGTGAGGAGAAGCGGCTCAGAAAATGGATGGATGGATGTTCGGAATAAAGAAATAAAATAAAAAAATAAATAAAAGAGATGGACGAAACTGCAACCTGGTTGCACTGCTTCTTCTTCGGTGGCTCTCTCGGTGAATGATACCTTAATTTGCTTTAATAAAAATATGCAGTACCCTTTTATTAGGGAAGCCCCGAGCCAAGCTTTCCACTTCCAATCCAATCCCGCTATTGCAACCAGAGTTTTGGCTGATACCAATGTCGGTCCAATCCGATTTCAGCAATATACATAATTGACTTATTTTGAAGTATGACATGTCAGAAAAGGCTTGATCAATCGATACTACTCAGAAAACAATAATCAGTCAGAGTAGGTATGAGAAAAACTGACCCACTTATTATTAACCAATGGGTTACATAAAATAACTGCTGTGCATGTCTTGACCTCTGAGGAGCAGTGTGGTGCACGCAATGAGATAACCACTTGCAGTAACAAAGAAAGTAGAAGTCACAATCGAATATTGTTATTATAACAGACGTTTTCCACAGAGTTTGAAGAATATATTAAGTATTTTTATATTAGCTGTCTGTATATGTTTATATTGTGTTTGTGTACCAATATTATTTTGTGAGAAATAAGTGCGGCGAGTTCGATGCAAATTTTCATTAGCTCGTCAATGGTGTTCTTCATTCATTGTGTGTTAGCTTTGAGCTAGTGATCTTGTTTACAAAAACAAAGAAATAAATCTCTGATGTATTTGAACATTCGATCGATGTAAATCTTTTGTTATGTCTGTTTAGTTTTACAGTGAACTTCAACTGGAGTGTCAATAAACCTTAGCAACCTGTTGTGATCACATGGGCTCTGCATACCATCTGCTGGATAGAAGTGCTGGAATGTAGCATGGAATGGACTGGTTCCAAAAGAGTGGTAAAATCTGTGATTTTTAGATGCAATCCGATCCAATCCTTGTTTTTTTGCTGACATCGGACCGATTTCAAATGTCAAAGATTGGATTGGGACACCCCTACACTGTAATATGGGATAAAGCTTTTACCCTGACAACAAGGGAGACAATTTATCATGGATGATGAATAATTGCAATACCCTACTGACCAGTTGCACAATGTTGCTTTTCTCGAACTGTAGTGTTGAAAATAATGTGTATACATGTAACTAGGGCTTGGACTCTAAATCCCGATTCGCTTTTCGTATTGACAGTAACAAATGACTTCTGAATCAGATTCCATTTGAATTTACATAAGTCCAAATGACGTTGGCCATACGCAAATGCTAAAGGTGGAATATTTTGTATTTTTTGAAGTAAATGTGGCATGGCAGCATTGCAGCTCTTTCCATAATAAAGTAAGCAGTATGTTATTCTGTGATTCATTGTGATTCAAATCCCAAACTTCTGATTTGGCATTCGTTGTTTTTCGGCAGCGGCACTATAGGCCGACTGGTTACAGCGTCAGCCTCACAGTTCTGAGGAGCGGGGTTCAATCCCCAGTCCCGCCTGTGTGGAGTTTGCATGTTCTCCCCGTGCCTGCGTGGGTTTTCTCCCGGCACTCCGGTTTCCTCCCACATCCCAAAAACATGCATGAATTGGAGACTCTTAATTGCCCATATGTGAATGTGAGTGCGAATGGTTGTTTGTATGTGCCCTGCGATTGGCTGGCAACCAGTTCAGGGTGTACCCCGCCTCCTGCCAGATGATAGCTGGGATAGGCTCCAGCACGCCTGCGACCCTAGTGAGGAGAAGCGGCTCAGAAAATGGATGGATGGATGTTTTTCGGCAGGCTCGAATATCAATTCGAGTCACGGCGTATTTGTGAGTCTTTAATTAACTAATATCGGAGGACACCGGAGTACCCGGAGAAAACCCACACAGCCAAGGGGAAAACATGCAAACTCCACACAGGCGAGGCCAGATCTGAACCTGAGTCCTCAGAGCTCTGAGGCAGATGTGCTAATCAGTAGTCCACCATGCCGCCCTAACAGGGAGATGCTCAACAGATTTCTCAAGAAACTACAGAAGTAATGGATGGTATGGAGATGCGGTTGTATGTGCTTAAAGTGCTGGTACTTGTCTAGCTCCAACACTTGCTCCACCATGACAAAATGTATGCTGTGTGTCCCCATGTGTTTGAGGGCGTTTTAGTTTTCACATGGCCTTGGGCAGTACCTTTTCAGTGGGCCTAGAAAGCAGCAAATATACTGTCAGAGGCTGGCTGAGTGGATGCTTAGGAACACGCACATACACACACTCTTGCCTTTATCTCTTAGTCACTCAGCCTGTTACTAGTCGATTCTAGCTGCTTCGCTCGTCCCTTCCTGAGAACTGTCAGCTTGCAAAGTGGAGCAGCTATGGGCCGGGAGAAGTGCACACACACACACACACACACACACACAGGGGGCTGGGAGCACCGAGGCATATTATCGTATGCATGAGAGGACTCATACAAGATTCGCCATATAGCACTGAGCTCACAAACACAATAGAGTATACAGGCATTAAATCCTGCTCTGTGTCCTGCAGCGTTTCCTGCAGTGTGTGTCACCCGCTTGATAAAAAAAAGTCTGTTACTTCAGTATTTATTGCCTATTGCTATTACTTTGGCTAAGCAGCACAGTGACTGTAATAAACCTTGTGTGTGGGAACTGCATGCACGGGGAGAGACAGGCATTAAGTATATAATAATATTAAATTGCAACACTAAGTACTGTATTAATATATCCATCCATCCATTTCCTTTACCGCTTATCCTCACTAGGGTCGCGGGCATGCTGGAGCCTATCCCAGCTATCTTCGGGCGGGAGGCGGGGTACACCCTGAACCGGTCGCCAGCCAATCGCAGGTCACCCAGAAACAAACAACCATTCACAACTCACATTCACACCTACGGGCAATTTAGAGTCTTCAATCAACCTACCACGCATGTTTTTGGGATGTGGGAGGAAACCGGAGAGCCCGGAGAAAACCCACCCAGGCATGGGGAGAACATGCAAACTCCACACAGGCGGGGCTGGGATTTGAACCCCCGGTCCCCAGAACTGTGAGGCAGATGTGCTAACCAGTCGTCCACCATGCCGGCGTATTAATATACCCTGATCAAAAATATATAGTTTTTGTCTGATTTAACTGTAGTGGGCTACACACATCTAAAACCTATTTTTTTTTAAATGTGAGAGACCTCACACATGGTAAGAAAAAAAAATCTTATCAAGTGTGTGCTCATTGCTCTTAGGGTGTGTGGTGACCTGCACAGCACACCACACGCAGCGATATCTCCTTTAACAACAGTCACCACCCCAAACAGGACCAACTATTTGACAGCTCTGACTGCTTACCAAGCAGATTGGGCAGGGGAAAAAAACACTTAAAACGCCCACACCCAATTATCATATACTCTGCCTAAACTATAAATGTGCAAAAGCTTATATTTGATAAAACCGAAGCACAGCAAGAATTAAACAAATTATAGGGAATAAATCTTAATCAATCAATTAAGGGATATTATTTGACCCCTCAATTATCCCTGAATGTTAATTCTTTAACATAAAACAAAAGCAACAGTTTGCGGCGGGCCCTTTGATTAGGTAATGAAAAATATGATTAGATGAATTTGGTGCAAAAGAACTGGAGCCTTCATTCATTTAAAATACAATCCAACAAAGGATGGTCAGTGTAGCTGAGGTAAATACCATATGTCATATTTAAGCCCTCAACTTGTTCAGAATCTTCTAATACTGTCATTATCGATAAACTGAATGACAGAATAACAGTCTTGCGTACAGTAGTACACCACTTCAAACTTTTTATTGTCTCTCATTTTATTGTGGTCAGAATGTTGATCGGTGTATATCTGTAAGGTACACCATCCAAAGTGAATATGTTTTAGAGCTCAGATCAATGAACATCACGTCTTATCACACTCAAGCACACACAGTTCTACACAAAGAACTACATACAACTCAGTGTCACAACACAACCGCAGACCCTTACTTCAGTGAGTGAAAACTCACCGGATCTATACGATTCACGCAAATGGCCTATTTTGAGTTCAAAACAGCGAATTTCACCGAAAGGCGACTGATTTGCATGTATGTTTAAGGTTACATTTTTAAAAGAAAAATAATCATTCAGTCATGCTTGATACCAACCAAGATAACCAAAAAGAAAGTGCTGGAGTTGGATTCAAGCATGTTTATGACCAAATAAATATTAACAGTATCATATAAGCACAGCTTCTTTACTTTTAGGCTAATGAGAAATATACAGCTAATCATTACTTTAGAAGTCAAACAAATAACCATATTGTAGAGCAAACGTGTAAATTTACTCAACACATACTACCTACCGTCGAAGATATAAAATATTTTATTTTAAGCATAATGATGTTACATTATCCCAAATAGAAGAATTGGCAAAGTATTTTTTACTTACCTTCACAATATTAATAAAACTTACCAATGTGCTTGGTAAAAACATTTGTTTTTCCTTTATGTCTGTGTAGATTCTCAGTCATCCAGGTCAAAGTAATCCACAAAGTTTGAATCGAGGCAACTGGGCTCTTCTTGTTTGTTGAATTGGTTGTTTTTCCCCAAAAAATGACTTGTGCAATTACGCTATTTGGCTAGATGTACCATCAGCATCCCCATTATCAAGAAGTTTAGCAACTAATTTAACTTTGTGTAGTTCAATTGATCCTTTGTCCTTTTCATTGAAATCACCTCTAATATGCATTTTCTGAATTTCTCTGATGTAGCAGCTCACTTCCAATTCTTCAGGTTGAACGGTGCTGCCTCCTTTAAAAACTGATAACATTCCTTTGTTCTGTGAGCATACTTGTACCAAAATAAACTTCAGTACATTTGGTTTTAAGAGTGGATCCTAGAGAGACCACATCTCGCTGTGATATTTTTTACATTATTACATTACATTATTATTATTATCATTATTATTATTATTATTATTATTATATTAACAGTATTTCTTGTTGTGTAAGTGGCTACAAAAAATTATATGATATTGTCACCAAGTGTTGAAATGCAGTGTTGTCCAGCACAGAATGTGGCCAGAGGGCTTTACTTTTCATGTGTGACGGGCTACAACCGTGTGTGACTTGTCCAGTTTGTGCTTCCCTGTCTATTCGTGAAATGCAAAATGTGCTAAGCCACTTTTAAAAGGTTTGGCACGTCCAAACAGACAGTTGCCTCTTTAGCATGTCATTCCTACGCCCACTATACAGGCATCAACCCAAAACTGTTACACTTTCATTGACCTCTGGCATAGAAAGACAGACCACAAGAGTTTTTTGGTCACGTTATGATTATGGTTTGCCATTGCATCGATGCACAACTGTTTATGTCCACATCACGATCTATTATATAGGGCGTTATTATATATGCTGGCCATCCCAGCATGCCATGCAGAATTTGTACTGTATACAGTTGTTGTTAATTATGTTTTTTTTTTTTTTTTTTTTTATCATTAATGTTAGTTGTTAGTTTGTGATGCCTTGGAGCATAATAGTAGTTGTGCGTGTGTTCTACAAACGTGTTGTGTGTCATTTTGTTGTACCCTAAGTTAAGTTTGTGTTCTGTTTAGTTAGACCTCGTTATTCGAACTGCTCTAAGTGCTAGAGGACTCTGCATCTTTTTGCACAATTGTTTTTTGTCAATGTCTCTGTCTCCAAAGTGTTCTGTAAATTGACTGTCTGTTGTACTAGAGCGGCTCCAACTACCGGAGACAAATTCGTTGTGTGTTTTGGACATACTTGGCAAATAAAGATGATTCTGATTCTGATTCTGATTCTGATCTGTTAGCTCCAGAAATTAAAGACCCAAACATTATGTATTGGTAGTTGGCTCTTACTTACTATAATATTAATGAGTCAATATCTTCTGTGAAAAAGCAGTGGGCTACTTTCAATCACTGGTCAGATTGAATTGGTGAACTGTCAATTGTAAAGGTGGAATAGTTGAGCTATTCTCATTGGTAAAAACAAAACAAAACAGGAAAGAGGAATGCATTTTTTTACAGCATCGGCCAGCCCCCATAATGGTTGTCGGCGCACCGGGCAACCGCCTGCTATGCACGATTGCCAGTCCAGAACTGGACAAGAGAAAGAAAGCAGGAAGCAGAGGAGCATCAAAAGGAGAAAAATCAGTTCCAACAAGCTTCTCCATTAAAAGTCCAGACTTGTGGGGGCCCGTGTTATGTGATTATCCACTCACACACATGCACGCATGTACGCACACAAGAGCTTTTCTCCACCATTTGATCAATAGAAGCAGCACTTTGCAACACTTACACAAAAGGGATTTGAGGATAAATTACAACCAATCAAAACAACATCATCCCGCATCTTAAAGCTACTGTACACTCATGTCACCATGAAGGTTGAAACCATCCATCCACCCATTTTCTATACTGCATGACCTCATTAGGGTCGCAGGTGAGCAGGAGCCTATCCCAAGGGTACATCCTTGACTGCTCGCCAAGCCAATCGCAAAGACAACACCTGCATATCAATAAAGTAAATACATCAAAAAGAAGCCACCTGTTTTTGTTTCTGTTCAAAATGTTATATTGCATTCTGTACAGAGTAGTGATTCAATTGTGAAATCAATTTATAAAAATAAACTTTCCCCACTGGCATGTCGGCTGACCGGTTAGCACGTCTGCCTCACAGTTCTGAGGACCTGGGTTCAAATCCAGCCTCAAATCTTGTGTGGGCCCTCCCCTCTCTGGGTAGCTCAGCCTTCTCACACAGTCCATTGTTAGGTTCATTGAAGAATATAATTGTCCGTAGTGTGAATGGGCATCTGTCTCCAAGTGTCCGTCCTGCGATTGACAGGCAACTACTACAGGGTGTACTCTCGCCCAAAGATAGCTGGGATAGGCTCCAGCGCACCCGCGACCCTAGTGAGGATAAGCGGTGTAGAAGATGGATGAATGAATGAACTTTCCCCACTATTCCTTTACAGGTACTTGGAAATAATTTCATCACAGTGTATGTGCGTGAGTGTGTTACGGTGTGCATCTGACTTGACCTGTTCCTTTTGCGGCATAGAACCATCATGGGTTTTTTTCAAATTTTTTTTACCAAATGTTGAAAAGGAAAAATCACAGCACCAACAAGAGTGAATATTGTGCTGTTTTCTTTGAATGTAGACTTTTGTGGCTGGCCCTCCATATAAAAAAAGTCAAATTCAGAAATTCAGAAGTGTCAATCTGTCTTCATACACTAAAACTGAAAATACATATCTGCATTCAGACACAGAGAGGAGCTAACACTGTAAAAGTACAGAAAGCACAAAGAACTTAGAGCTGTTTAGACTGATATATAAAAAAGAAGCTGTGTGATGCTGCTATGAAATGGACATATATAGGGCAAGTGAGCTCATGATTGCACAACCCTAATTCCAACGAATTTGGGACGTTGTATTAAACATAAATAAAAACAGAATACAATGATTTGCATATCATGTTCAACCTATATTTAATTAATTACACTACAAAGACAAGACATTTAATGTTCAAACTGATAAACTTTATTGTTTTTAGCAAATAATCATTAACTTATAATTTTATGGCTGCAACACATTCCCAAAAAGCTGGGACAGGGTCATGTTTACCACTGTGTTACATCACCTTTTCGTTTAACGACATTCAATAAACATTTGGGAACTGAGGACACTAATTGTTGAAGCTTTTTAGGTGGAATTCTTTCCCATTCTTGCTTGATGTACAGCCTCAGCTGTTCAAGAGTCTGGGGTCTCCATTGTCATATTTTACGCTTCATAACGCGCCATACATTTTCAATGGGAGACAGGTCTGGACTGCAGGCAGGCCAGTCTAGTACCCGCACTCTTTTACTATGAAGTAACACGTGCAGAATATGGTTTTGTCTTGCTGAAACAAGTAGGAGGCGTCCATGAAAAAGATGTTGCTTGGATGGCAGCATATGTTTCTCCAAAACCTGTATGTACCTTTCAGTACCTACCCATGCCATTGGGACCAACACAGCCCCATACCATCACAGATGCTGGCTTTTGAACTTTGCGTCCATAACAGTCCGAGTGGTTCTTTTCCTCTTTGGCCCGGAGGACAAGATGTTCACAATTTCCCAAAACAATTTGAAATGTGGAGTCGTCGGACCACAGAACACTTTTCCACTTTGCATCAGTCCATCTTAGATGAGCTCGGGCCCAGAGAAGCCGGCGGCGTTTCTGGGTGTTGATAATTGGCTTTTGCTTTGCATAGTAGAGTTTCACGTTGCACTTACAGATGTAGCGCAAAACTGTTTTTACTGACAATGGGTTTCTGAAGTGTTCCTGAGCCCATGTGGTGATATCCTTTACACATTGATGTCAGTTTTTGATGCAGTGCCGCCTGAGGGATCGAAGGTCAGGGGCATTCAATGTTGGTTTTTGGCCTTGCCGCTTACATGCAGTGATTTCTCCAGTCTCTGAACCTTTTGATGATATTATGGACCGTAGATGATGAAATCCCTAAATTCCTTGCAATTTTTCGTTGATGAACATTGTCCTTAAACTGTTCGACTATTTTCTCACGCCCTTGTTCACAAAGAAGTGAACCTCGCCCCATCTTTGCTTGTGAATGAGTGAGAAATTCAGGGAAGCTCCTTTTATACCCAATTATGGCACCTACCTGTTCCCAATTAGCCTGTTCACCTGTGGGATGTTCCAAACAGGTGTTTGATAAGCATTCCTCAACTTTCTCAGTCTTTTTTGCCACCTGTCCTACCTTTTTTGGAATGTGTTGCAGCCATAAAATTCTAAGTTCATGATAATTTGCTAAAAACAATAAAGTTTATCAGTTTGAACATTAAATATCTTGTCTTTGTAGTGTATTCAATTAAATATAGGTTGAAAATGATTTGCAAATCATTGTATTCTGTTTTTATTTATGTTTAACACAACATCCCAACTTCATTGGAATTTGGGTTGTAAAAGGCAGCACAGAAGGAAGAAGAATTGGACAGGAAGATGGATGTATTCTTTCTAAGCAGAAATAAAAGCCTTCTTTAAATCACCCTGCTTCCACACCCCTCACAGGGGACATCCCATTTCAGCCTAAATTATTTATGAACATATGCAGCTTTTTATTAAATTAATAATTGAAGGCGAAGCAGACGGACAGTCATGTATAGAGAGGGGAACAGTATTCACACCAGAATTTGACGCAAAAACCCTAACCAAAGTGTGGCTCTAGTATTCCATTGTCTTTCTACAACTGTATCATTGATATTCCTTTGCCCTCCTCTTTTATATTTCCAATATCTGGCCTTAATTTTCTCTTCAGATTTCATCCTTCCTCTTGCGTCCTTCTTCCCAGGTGTCCCTGTTACTGTAGCACCAGCAGCTGAAGCACCAACATTGCTTCATTTTTACTTCAACACAAATGAGGGCACACGTGCACACTGAAAAACACTGACATTGCACTGCATTTTGATGACTGAGTCCATGTAACCACAACATTTGTGTTTCGACACACATGCACTCGCGGAAGCACGCACACACTCACACACGCTCACACACACGCACACACACAGACACTCACACAGACACACACACACACTAAACTATGAGAGATCAATAATTTTGGAAACAGCGACGTTTGAAATAAATCCTCATATTCATTCATAAATGTTCAGTTATGTCATTTTAAATCAGCTATGAATAACTAGCAGTTAATATTTAATGGTAGTGAGTGATTTGGGGGAGCATAAAGTCAACATATTACTGCAGCATTCATATGACATGTTATTATCATATACTGTATGATATACTGTTTTTGTCCCCAGAATTTCTGCAGAAATCCAATCAAATGCAAGATTTCATGCATGGAGGGATAACATAACATTCATTGTGCAAGATTTGCATAATCTGTAAATGACTGTGCAGTCAGCAGTGCAATAACTGCTGATAACGTGTGTGTGTGTGTGTGTGTCTCAAGACAGAGATGATTGTTCATCCATTGTGTCATTTTAGAAAAAGTGGGCTGTTGAAAAAGCACACATGTAAAGATGTGTCTGTTATGCAAACTTTGTGTTGTCTTAGGTACACTATATCATGTTGCTGCTGAAAGTACGGGACAGATCCAACAATAACAGCAAGAGGGAGGGGCAGAAAAAAGTAAAAGAGAAAGATAGTGTCATGGTGATGGTTATCTGCTAAACTTCAATTAGCAGCGGTCATCAGCAGGGCATTGATTAGCTTTTAAATGCCACAACAACACCACAAACACACACACACACACACACACAGAGATTGCATATAGGATTAGTTCATGGACCATAATGGTGTCACGTTTTCTCCAGCAGTAATGACATTAATACCTTTTTTAAAGGACCACTCTTACGCTTCGAACATCGGCACTTATTCCATAGCTTTGGACTTAAAAATGATGTCTGCAGAAAAAAATTCCACCCAAAATAGACTAAGTTTAGGTTTGTTTTCTGATAACATATTTGATTTTCAGCCAGATTTTGGCCCGCCCACATTTTGGTCGCTGTGATGTCAGCAGCAGAAGACAAGGACATTTCCTCATTAAACTATTACATGTTCTGCAATGTAAATGTCACCTCTATCCAAAAACTGGATGCTTTTTTAGACAATAATGTTTGAAAATAGTGAGGTCAGATACATTTGTGTAGGCTTGTATTGTTAAAATTGATCACTGTATTGCATCGTTGCAGAAGGAATGCAGCGACAAGGTGAGGCGAGTGTCACTTTTTGGGCTTAGGGCAATTAGTTATTTACTTATTAATCAAAAACGCATTGATATTATTGGAAATTAATGCCAGTTTAACTTTCAAAAAAATCCATACAGAGAACTTGTTACTGAAATATAGGTCATCTGGATGCTTTTGGTCCTTTAAATGTTTTTTTTTTTTTTGCGTTGAGTTGTTTTTACAATGTATCACTGAAACTCTAGTTACATTATCACCTCAGAAGTGAAGTCAAGCCCAACCTAGGATGCTCGTTAATATTACACTGTAGAGGGGGTTCTCAGTTTAGGACAGATTTCATTTTCCTAACGCGGCGACTTCACGTTGTACGTGAGTTGGAATGTACTGCAGTCTCTAATAGAGGTGGGCCATATACTGTATATCACCTTCAATATAATCGTGAATGTTTTTTTAACGATGTGGAATTTTACATTATTGAATATTCATACTTTCTCGAAAAGAAAAGAACCGAATGGGTGCATGGACGGCATACGAGGAAGAGCGGAAGGAGGAAGCGCATGAAAGATCTCATTCGCCGAATCAGCGGGCATGATTCAGTCATATGACTCAGTGGCAACCAAGACAAACTCTCGCTCTCAAACTAGTGGGCCGACTCCGAGCAACCTTCTCAGGAGTTTAACATCTTGACAAGTGGGTTAATAGTCGTTATGGACGTATAGTTTTTTTTTTGGCCAACAGGAAAATGACCCAGGCCACTCGATCTATGTGCTGCCTTCCCAAACGCGGCCAGTTTAAAAGTGAAGCGAAGAGAATAGAGAATGGGCCAGGCTCGCTGGCTTGAAACCCCCCCCCCCCCAAAAAAAAAAAACACACACACCCATGCAGGTGGAGGGGGGCGAGCCCACTCTTCCTCGATGTGCCAACTCAGCAACTCCGTACACCAGTTGATTAACATGCATGTGATATTGTGTTCATTCACTAATAAGTTTGATGGACACGCTATAGGCTTTAATTGCTTGTGCTGGGACCACTAATAACACAGGTTATACTAACATATCAACTCACAGGTTCTTACAGGTGTTGAGACACTAAAAAAGAATCCCACCGCACCACTAGTCAGTAGCACTGCCTTGCTCATGTAGTGTTTATGGGATTGGTAAGAATTGTGCTTAATTTAGAAGGAAACGATGAGTTGGAAGCGACGCCTGCGTCACTTCCGGGTTATTGTAATTTTAAATTACAGAGTTATAAATCAAGATATTTGATATATATGAGGGGCACTATGTCATATTTTTGCAAGTTTAACTTGAGGCGAAATGACAACAAACCTTTTTAATCAGTCTCTTATCGGAAGGTGGCTACATGTTAGAAACTTTGAGTTCGAGACTTTCTAGAGGTCTCGTTCCGAACCCAAACACATACATAATCAATGCAAGTGTGAATTTTATAGAAATTTTAATAATAAAAAGGGGATAAAACACAGACAAACACAAAACAAACAAGGTACAGACGAACATTGCCGAAGGAAGGGATTTGTAACGTGAGATTAGCAGAATAGGCGTGTAGTGAATGTGTATTGTTGAGGACTCCTGGTCTCATTAATATAAACCCAAGTATGCACTTATCTGTATTTTTAGTCGACCGCAATGTTGGACTTACGTGTCTGGAACCGTTTGAGGTAGCCGAGTCAGGCTCCCGAGTCTTCGGCCGATCCGGTCTGCACCGGGAACAGGTGGATTCGACGGAAGGGAGGAAGGAAAAAATGAGGAAAAGCAGGAGGCCAACGAGTTCTCAGGCAGGACGTCTCTCGGGTGACGTTCGGAGCGGGCGCTTTGCGTCCACCTCCGTTCCCTCAGACTGAGTTCGGGTCCCCAAACAGGGTGGCTCGGAGCGCTTTCAGGAAGCGCTGCATCCGGGGATCGTCCGATGTGTCCTTGGCACCTCGGGTGAGGTGGGCGTCATGCCTTGCCCGGTCGTCGGCGAGTTGGTCGGGTTGAGACCAAAGAAAGACTTCTCCACCAAACTCCCAAAAGCTTTTTTACTGGTCCCGGCTCCAGCCCCTTATATTTACACCCCCCCTCCTTTTCTGCCACCTTCGCGAACACCGAGGGGCTGGACTGCCTTTTGGCGTTATTTTCCATTTTAGGATTATTTTGTGGTTTAAAACCAGTCGAATAAAATATTAATTATTGGATTTAAGATAGCGAGACCATTCCCTCACCCTGCATTGTTCCACGCTCATCCTCTTTCATACCTGTAATGAATGTTTCAAATGTTGTGTGGTGTGGAGACATTACTATTTTCTTGTGACATTTGTGGTGTGGGGTGGAACATTTCATCTGGTTCAGTTACATATTCAACGTTAAACATTCAAGTTTGCAGAAATACAGTCACTAGTGACGTTCATGCAAAGTTCTTAAAATATTAACTCCCAGTCGAGTCACAGACTGTTTTATGAACCCATGTCTGTAGTGTCGTTCCGTCGCCCGTGGGTGTCGCTGTTGCCTGTTCCAACTCCCAAGTGGTGGTACTCAGCAGGGTGGAGGCGCTTTTGTTGGTGCAATCCTTCGACTGGCGGGGAGTTAATTAACTTAGCGTCCGGGGGCGAACTCGGCATCCTTGGTTCTCCGCTCTGAAGTGCCAGTCAGCCGTGATTCACTTAGCGTCAGCATGGCAAAGCAAATGTCTGTGTCTTGTTGAAGATAGTTTATTGTGTTGATCCGTTTAGAGTCTGTGTGTGACTCTGGAGTTAACGTCTACCTCGGCGGGGAGTGGGAGTAGTGCGAGGCTGGGGTGCAGGGTGGCATCTTTTGCATGGCATGTCCACTACACTCATTTCCCACATCCTGCCCTGCCCTTTTGTGTCCTTTCTCATCTTGTTCTCTTGGTTAGTTATAGCATGTCCTCACCGGGTGTCCCCTCCCCCATCCACAAATAAGAACACGATTTGAGTGTTGTAATGTTACTTGTGCTCAAATATCTAGACAGTCTCGCTATTGTTCTGCTTTGGTTCGCACCCCTATTACCCAAGTCCACTATGTCCCTCTGTCTGTCCTCTAAAACACTTTTTTGTCCGGCTACATTTTCAATAAATATCAGGATAATTATTATTTTTTTTTTTAAATAAGCAGAGGGAGTATTTCAAACTCCCCTGTTGCACAGCAAAACTGTTCCAGCACAAAAGGCATACAGATCCACCATTCTGCAAGGCCATGTAACTGAACATGATAGGTTTAAACAAAATAATAAAAATCCATTCATCCATCCATACATTTTCTTTACCACTTATCCTCACTAGAGTCACGGGCTCCTGGAGCCTATTCCAGCTATCTTTGGGAGAGAGGCAGGGTACACCCTGAACCGGTCGTCAGCCAATCGCAGGGCACATATAAACAAACAACCATTCGCACTCACATTCACACCTACGGGCAATAATAATTTTTTTTTTTAAAAAGCGAACGGAGAATGGACGATCGTATATTCGCTGGAGGATTTATTCATTTTGAATAACATTTACAAAGAAAACTGTGTGCTGTCAAAGTCATCCTGACTGCTGGTGAGGCTAATGGAAGAGCTAGCTAGAATAGCCCTATGGCCGCACCGTAAGTAAATTTCTCATTATCCTGTCACTGATCACCGACTGCTTTACTTACAGTATATTATCAATACCAACTGCTAATGTTGTCACCGGGAATAGAAAAAGATTCCGCGGTCATGACGTCAGATACCGTCATTGTCATAGGTAACGAAAGTAATCCTCCCAATCCTATGTTGATTCCACAAGCACGACTAGCGCTAAAGAAAAGGCGCTTAGTTTATTGCCCCTTCAAAACCGATTGATAGCAAGTCTTCAGTTATTCTATGAAAATGCTATACTTAGAATTTGCATCGAGTAGTGCTGACAATTCTATCAGAATAATCAAGTAATCAGATACAATATATTTTTGCTTTGTTAAAGAGCAATTATGAATACACAAGAGAAAATGAGACATTTCATTTAATAATGAACAACCAATTGGTTTCCTCTTTTAGATAATCAACAGTATTTTTCTTAAATTTGCGTGCATACAGCAAGAAACTGCATTTTCTCGTCTTCAAACATTTCTAGTGAGGCAATTTCAAACAAAAATATAAATAGATTTCAGTTTAAACTTGGCATTTCTTGTGAGTATCAAAAACATAAGGTATTAATTTAAAAAAAAGAGGAACACAAGTTTGTCATCTTGTTATAAAGGTAAAATTACATCCAATTGTGGTATCTCAGTCGGAACACGAGGGGGCACTATGTAGAAATATTACACCAAAAAGAGGCCAAGAAAAGGACATGAAGAAGAATGTAGTTTCATGTCGAATAGATGCTAGCTGTCAGCTGATCGATTGTTACTTTATTATTAAATAAAGTGATTAAAAAGAGAAATACAGTACAAGACTGATTCTTGAGAACACTACACTGACTAAAACAGACTGCAATGAACAGGAAGCCCAAACAGCGCACAGCCGGCCCTTTGTGTAAGCTAGCTGCTAATGCTAACAAATTCAATTCCTATACCAGAGCTGCCCAACAGGGTGTTAACTGTTAAAAGATAATAAGAAGCAACTACACATGAGCAATAAGGGTGTGGAACACTTTGACCTAATAAATAATCATTATTACCTTCAGCATTATGTTGTCATATAACATATTTTCTTGTAGTAAAGCAGTAACATATAGCTATAGAAAGAGAAAGCGACAAAGTGTTGGTTTCTCAGTGTAGTGTCTCAAATGAGCAAGTATTTTCAAGTCAATGGGTTCAAGTCCAAGTGAAGTCACAAGTCATTGCAGTTCAGGTCCTAGTCGATTTGCAAGTCTTTTAACATATTGTGAAGTCAAGTCTAAAGTCATCAAAGTCATGACTCGAGTCTGACTCGAGTCCACATCTTTGTAAATATGCAACACTATTTCTATAACTCTGTTTTTGTATTTTCAAATGATCCCTTCTACAATATTCCTAGGAAATCACAATGTCCCATCACTGATGAGCTATTTTTTAGAAGAGGCCCACAAGCTACTAATGTGGTGCATTAGTGACCTACACCATACAATTACTGGACATGTATGGTGTTTCGTTGTATTTTACACATTTTTCGCAAGGAAATTAACCTTTAGGCTTTTGGCTGTTTTACAAGTTACAATGCCACCTCCCGCACTGGAAACCCTCTATGGTACTGTAGCAGGGACAGAGGGGTATTTCTTGGCCTGATTTCAGTTCCCTTATTTGTGACTTGGAAGCACACCTCCTATGGTCAAAAGGCTTCAACAAGTGTATAAATCAATCGTGTACTGCAATTGAGTCTGTGATTACATTGGACTGGTCTCCTTTCTTGGCTTACAGGAAATAACGTGAAAATAATTTTGCTCATGTTGTCGGTTTCCTAGAGGGAGTTTTCGGGCAGCCATTCATTATCATTGTCTTGACAATGCAAACAAGAATTACAATCATAACTCCTTATGGGAACTCGCTCCTTGTGGCAATGTTGGTAGCTTGGGCACGTCCTGCTAACTAATCATTTGTAACCTGCTTTGAGCCAATCAACATCCATCCACCATTTTCTACTGCTTATCTTTATTAGGGTCACTCATTAAAAACTGGTCGTCACCAAATCGCAGGGCACATATAGACAAACAACCATTCACACTCACACTTTTGGAGAATTTCAATTAACCGAAGAAGCATGATTTTGGAATGTGGGAGACAACCAGAGTATCCAGAGCATGGAAACTCCACACAGGAAGGCCTTAGCCTGTATTAGAACCCCCAACCTCGGAACTGTGAGGCAGATGTGCTACCTTGTCACCAACCAATCATCAGTCAATGCAAATGTTTATCTTCCCAAAGAGCTCCTATTTAAAACAAGCACCCATCCACAGTGCTAACCTCACAACATAAAAATACACAGTCACTATTCAAGTTATAACTGTCACCTTTTACCCTTTTCCGTAAAGCACACCAAGTGACACTAAGACACATCCAGACACATCCATCCATCCATCCATTTTCTGAGCCGCTTCTCCTCACTAGGGTCGCGGGCGTGCTGGAGCCTATCCCAGCTGTCATCGGGCAGGAGGCGGGGTACACCCTGAACTGGTTGCCAGCCAATCGCAGGGCACATACGAACAAACAACCATTCACACTCACAGTCATGCCTACGGGCAATTTAGAGTCTCCAATTAATGCATGTTTTTGGGATGTGGGAGGAAACCGGAGTACCCGGAGAAAACCCACGCAGGCACGGGGAGAACATGCAAACTCCACACAGGCGGGGCCAGGGATTGAACCCGGGTCCTCAGAACTGTGAGGCTGACGCTCTAACCAGTCGGCCACCGTGCCGCCCATCCAGACACATGCAAATGTTTATCTTCCCAAAGAGCTCCTATTTAAAACAAGCACCCATCCACAGTGTTAACCTCACAACATAAAAATACACAGTCACTATTCAAGTTATAACTGTCACCTTTTACCCTTTCCGTAAAGCACACCAAGTGACACTAAGACACATCCAAGCAAAACACACAGTGACAGACACGGTCACACCCACCCACCAACACACAGTTAAACACTGACACACGCACACACACATCAACCACTGTACTCTGCCAAATTGCCTGGTGTCTAAATAAGAGGGAGTCATCAAATATAGATTAAAATGTCCTTGATAATTTAGATCTACAGGCCACAGCAGGAACACAAAACACACACACACACAGCAAACCCATACATTGTCTTCTTGCTCTTTAAATACCGCATGTGACTGTGCGCACAGGGAAATTTGTATGTCACTAGGAAGGAAAAATAGAACACTAGAAAAAAATGGAAATGGGAACAGAAACAGATAAGACCAAGACAGATCTAAACAAAAGCTGTTCACTTTTGTCATCAGGTGGTACTCACTGCAGCAATTTGAAAAATTGACTTTTCTATTGTAACCTCCCAACACACACATGTACAGGTGACTCAGTTTTCACTTGATCTTTTTAGTCTGTTGTCTGTTGTACTGTAATTATGTTCACCATGTACTGTGTACTGGCATTGAGGTTGAGGGTGAAAAACTATGTGCGTGCGATGGCAGTGCAACTGGGCTAATGCTTGGTGAGTGCAACAACAAAGCCACTCTCCATCTTGATATTTAGAGTTGAGTTAGTGTTGCAGTTGTGACGGGTAGCTCGGTAGCTATGACAGTATTGTGGGGCGTGTGGTTCTCGCTGAGCAATCATCAAAGCTACTTTTACAGGAGGGCAATGAACAAACCTCAGCCTCAGTATACAGTACATACTGTACACTGTATGGAAAAAATTACTGGAACAATACAGTACAATGTTTGGTGAGGCTAAACCCAAGTCTCTCATGTTCTTTCACATTAAAACACATCCAGTGGACCTTGCTTTGTTTGTGCACTGGTGCACAGACATGCTGGAACTGAAAAAGCCTCCCCCAACTGTTACTTTTTAGAATAGTAAACAAATGATTGCTTAGCTGCAGAATTTATATTCATTTAGAACAAAAACATAGACCCCAATCCCTAATTGATCAATTAACAGATTAAAGGTCCCCTTCCATCAGAATAATTTTTTTTGTATACTGTTTTATGCATAACATAGGTCAAAATGAGTCTGTGACATGGTTTAAGTTTGACATCTGTGCGCTTTGTTGATTGAATGCAAAAGGCAATAAACAACCTAAGGCTTGCAAAAAGGGTGGATTTTAAATCGCCGACATTGTGACATAGTTTTTTCAATTAATATTCATGTCCTGCCCACTTTATGTTTGGTACCCACCCACTCAACTCAGCTAAACGGCAAAACGGCATTTCCAGGTTTTAAGTGAGTGAGTCTCAGCGACACAAATAGGTTTACACATATGTTGTGTTTCACAACAATACTTAACTACGGTTGTAATTTTTAATGTAGCTGTAGTGGATGAAATAGCAAAGCTTGCATTCATTGTTTGTCGTGATGGTCATCACGGCAAGTTCAAATTCACATGAAGTTAAGCAGATGACACTGTCAAAATATCCCGGCTCTTTTTATTTTTACCCACGTCCCCTCTCAGCTCATGTTCCCTATTAGTTGGGCAAAAATCCAACGCTTGGTGTATTGTGCTTCACAATGATTTATACATACTGAACACACATTCATTTGTGCCACAATGGTATGCTTCTCCCACCTCTGTCCTCTTCAGCGGGTCGCCAAGACGCTCGCGTCCGGTGAGAGAACGCTATGAGTGGCCACAGGGGACGGGCGTCGCCTTGGCCGCAAATGTGCATTCAGTGTGTATAAATAACTGCCGTGAGCAAACTCTTGGAAGGGACGCGAGTCTGAACTAGGCATCGAACGACGCGACATCACTATATAGCAGATGCCATGATATGGACCCATAAGAGCGAAGCTGTCTTGCATATTTAAATTAGGGAAGGTGAGCGCTCCATTTAGAGCAAAGCTCATTTTGATGTTGCATAAAAATGAGAAATCCGGCCATCTCAAATGCCAGGCGGAAAAGACCAACTAGAATGGCTTGAGAAAGGACATTTTGGGCATTTCCAACCTAAATTATCATCCATCCATCCATCCATTTTCTGAGCCGCTTTTTCCTCACTAGGGTCGCGGGCGTGCTGGAGCCTATCCCAGCTGTCATCGGGCAGGAGACGGGGTACACCCTGAACTGGTTGCCAGCCAATCGCAGCTAAATTATCATGTAAACCTAAAAGAATATCAAAATTAAATAGAAAACCAGTGATGGAAGGGGACCTATAAGTAGTGTGTCCCAAGACTTTTGCCATCAACTCTATGTATGCCACATCTACATCCCAGCACCTAGATAAAGTTCAAAGCATACTTTTCTACCATAGCATAACCTGCCAAGCAGCCACACAAATATGCTGTAATTACATTTAGTGTCTATAATAAGAAAGGTATAATTAACAAGATGACTACATTTTCCTGTGCTATTACCAGAGAAATCCATCCATCCATCCATCCATTTTCAACACCGCTTATCCTGGTTAGGGTTACGGGGCGCTGGAGCCTACCCCAGCTGACTTCGGGCGAAAGGCGGACTACACCCTGAACTGGTCGCCAGTCAGTCGCAGGGCACATATAGACACGGACAACCATTCGCACTCATATTCACACCGTCACTGAGTGGGAACTGAACCCACGCTGCCCGCACCAAAGTCAGGCGAGTGTACCACTACACAGAGAAATACACACAACACTAATTTAGTGAGGTCAGAATGGTGACATCTATGATTTGCTTGACATTATTTGCAACACTTGTATATGTTAGCTGCCAGACGGAAAGTGGAAGAGATCTGGTGTAAAGCTTTGCTTTGACAGGAGGAAAAATGTATTTGTTTCCGTCCGTGAGCCACATCGGCAATACTGATTCTGATCCAAATTAGGATAGTTAAATTGGCAGAGGTGACCAGTCCAGGGTGCACCCCGCCTCTCACCAAAAGTCAGCTGGGGTCGGCTGCAGCTCACCCTCGATCCTAGTGAGCATAGGCGGGCTTGAAGATTGATGGATTGATGGAATTTTTGCGGCGGTCTTTACGACAGCTCCTGTATCAGATTTGTGCAGGTGTACCCAATGAAGTGTCCGCTGAAGCTACAGTATATACTGTATAGAGTAAAGTATATAATAATCTTTTTCTTAACTTGTCTTAATTATTTGCACAGAGTACAGAAAATAATTAAACACTGATTTCAGGTCCTTCCACAAGATAGAAATATTTTAGGAGTACCAATACGCTGGACCCTGAGGACTCAATCTCCCAATCTCTTTACTCCTCCTCCCTCAGCTCTGTTTTAGGCCTCCATCATTTTATCCCAATTACGCCTGAGGGAAATTATTTCATGTCTCTCAAGAGATTACGGCTTGCATTCAGTCTCTCAGCACCCGAAGACTTGATCCCTGAGGTAACGTACATATGCGTACGTATGTGTGTGTTGTTTTTCTGTCGAGTGGATGGCAGGAGGAGGCAACGAGAATGTTTAAGGCTCATGTTTGTGCTACAAAGAGCAGGATTGTTCATTTCATTAGTTCTCTATGTATTATTAACATTATTCTTAAAAGATTTTCCTCATGAAAACCTCATGGTGCTTCGTTTTAGCAATTAGTATTTAACTATTTAGAGCAGGGATTTTCAAACTGGGTCCAGGAAGGGACTCTTTACAGTGGAGACATTTTTCCAAGGACCCCCTCACAATTGTAACACCAATTTAACATCTCTTTTCTAGGAAAAAAAACTGGCCTAACAAGTAAAATCATAGCTGAAATGATATGAATAACAATAAGTTGCTGTTTTCTCCTTTGTTTTATTGCAAAGCAATGCAATCAATCAACGTTTTATTAAGCAGACTCAGTGTTCATTAGAAAACACACAGTACAGTTCACAATAAGACACATAAAAGGAAAGTACATCAGGAATATCTTTATATTTAATGCCTATAGTTCGTTTTTACCCAATTCCTTTACAAAAAAACAACAAGTATCCAAGAAATTTCACCTGCACTGTCCAGTATGCAGACATTTATTTCACTGTCACACTGGATGAATATTTGGCTAAAAAGTTACTGAATCTATTTCCAGCCACTGAATCGTTTTGGACCGTATCGTTCTAAATGAACAAATATCGTCCTTGAATCGAATGGGCAACCATGAATCGTGAATTTATTTGTTGCTAAAACAAATCGTTATACCCCTAGTAAGCATGGTGTTTTGCTTAGAAGGAAGTGCTTAACATAACAGCACTGATATTCACTGGCCTTGGGCTTACAGGAGCAAGGCATCATGGTCCTGCTCTTAGTAGCACAGTGGCTTGGCAGGTCCATGTGCCAGTCATATGATGCTGGCAGCGCCAGTCTGGTAAATACAGGGAGGGAAGTAAATGAGACTGTGAGTGTGTATGTGTGTGTGCGTTTGTAAGGGAAGTTTCAGAAGGTTCAAGGGTAAATTGTGCAGCGTGAGTTATGCATGGTTTCAGTGTGTGTTTGTTCCCCAAAAGGCTCAGAGCCTTTCTGATGTTATGTACTTTGACATGATGAACAGGCTCACTGACACACACCCACCCACACACACACCCACACACCCACCCACCCACCCACCCACACACACACACACACACACACACACACACACACACACACACACACACACAACTGTCGTTCTGTTTCAGAAAGAAAAATATATATATCAAGCAGGAAGATTACATGTTACTAACTGGTGTCAATTATCAATCAATGTAGTTGTCATAAGGAATATAGGAAAGGCTTGTAATCATAGTCTAAAAGATTTAACAAAACTCCACTAGGGACCACACACATAAACAAACTTCCTGATAGTGCTGTGGGGAAAGTCATGAGATGAGTGACGTTCAACACTTTTTTCCCCTCCCATAGCTCAGAGGGCTTTTGCAAATTCCAGAGCTTTCAATGTACCTAGTAATTATTGTGGGATTTCAGAGTGGACAAAAGACTTGAACAAACCCCGAGAACAATGTGATGGTGCCATGCACTGAGTGCCTGTAGGCCACAGTCATCAATTCAATAATTTTCTATTCTGCTTATCCTGTGAAAGGTCACAACAGCTGACTTAGGGTAAAAGGTAGACTACATCCGGGACTAATCGGCAGTCAGTCAAAGTGCAATTACAAATGGGACAGTAAATGGGAATTGATCCCATGCTGCCAATGTGAAACACAAGTCACTAATGACCTCACCAAAGGTAAGAAAAAAATAAGATAGCAAGAAAGACCTGAACCAAGATTGGAACCGTTATCCCTTCTTCCTGTGAGGTAACAGGGCAAACCCATCAGTCATCGTGCTACCTTGCTGTAGGCGTAAAAACCTTCATCTGTGTCTAAATGTCATGCATAGGTATAGATACGTAATTTTCAGGACTCCCTCTCATTCTCTAAAATATTTATCCGGTCCAAGGTTACTGGATACTTAGTGTGATGTGCTGCCATCTCAAAAGCCTGGCAGAAACACAACAATGCAAACCCAATTAACAACAAGAGGACAAAAAATAAAAAATGCATGTCTTTCAACTGTGGAGGCTTAGAGATGTGCCGGCTTCACACGGAGAGTTCCGTAGTTCTGAATACAACTAAAGAAGGGCTGCGAAACAAGCAATCAAAACGATCCAGCTTATTAGAAGCAGCCTACAGTTGAGTGATGTCACTGTATTTGGCAGTTTTCTACATCCTAGCCCGCATTTGTACAAGTCAAAACAGAAAACCCTGTCTTGTATTACTACTAGTCATGTAGCATGTGATGTTTAAACAAAGGCACACTATTATATCTTGGTAAAATCTTTAACCTGAACCATGTTGTGTACAACTCACACACCAACCAAAATGAGTAACTCTCAGGTGTGGGATCACAGTTCTTTCAGTTGCTAGGAGACAGTTCATTCTCACTCACTTTCATGAAGCCAATTTGGGTTTACTATATTCATCCTGGCTCTGTGTATGCCCACAACACACAGAACTGCTATATTATTTTACATTAATCTTAACGATGAGTTTCAAGATGGAACATTGGTATTAAAATAACTAACTTTACTTGGCAGGAATAGATTAAAATGTCTATGGAACAATCTAAGTGAGTATACAGTATAAATAGAAAACTATAGAAGTCAGAGAACATTAGAAACATGAAGACTAAAGTAACAATTAGATGAGGAAGTAAGTGATGATGAGAGTCATGCTTTGAAATAAAAGATCAGTGTAGAGGAAAGGGGAAGTGCCATAGAGGAAGCTGAAAATAACAAGAGGTGAGAGAGCAAATAGGCAGGAGCTATCAAAGCGAGCTAAGTAATGCTGGAAAGTGCTGGGCTACGTAAAACATCCAACTTATCCTCAATGGGGTCATGGGTGTGCTGGAACCTATCCCAGCTGAATTTGGGAAGATTACGCCCTAGACTGGTCGCCAGCCAATCACAGAGCATGTACAAGTGTAAGCATGTGTACAGACGTCTACAGTGAAAACAACCCTTCTGTCTTATATTCACACCTCTGGACAGTTTAGTCTTCAATTAATCTGTAAACATACAGTACATACTCCACAAACGAAGGGGACAGCAAAGATTCAAACCCTGATCCTCAGAACTATCAGACAGACAGTGTAACCACTCAAACACTGTACTGCCCAAAACTGAAATACAAAATTTGGAGGCGCTGCTGACACCTCAGGACTTTATTATGAGTAGAACTGTGACTTTAAAGGTACATGTTTGCAGTAAATAATTCATTAGTTAAAAAAGAAAAAAATACAGCATTAAGTCTGGAAACATTTCACTTACTCTTGGCAGGAGCCCATCACAGTTGACTTCGGGTAAATGGAAGACAAAAGACTGGTAGACTGATCATTGGTCAATCATGGGGCAGTTATAAAAAGAACACTGATTCAGAATCGATCTCATGCCAAATGAATGGATGTCAGCTTTGTGAACCACTCCGCTATAAGTGTTTTATGAAGTAGATTCATGTTATTTGTCCACCTGCCTTCGACACCATAAGTTCCAGTTAAATTGGAGAGGCTCTTTAACTCTGCACACAAAGAAAAATGAAATGACATCAGGGGCTGCTAACTAATAAATAAAAGAATAAATTAGTCAGTACAATTGTACGCAGGGTGATTTATGATTGGCAGTGTACGTTAAACCTTCTCCGACTTCCCATCAGGGGCTCACCACAGCGTGTCATGTTTCTAAATTTTGTGGCCAAGTTTTTATGTGGATGCCCTTACAGATGCCACCCTGTCATTTACTGTATCTGGTCTTAGGATCATGACTGGAGATCTGCAGTTGCTGGGTGAAATTGAGTCTGCATCAGCTGCTTAAGAAACATGTACCTCTCCAATACCAAGACCCAATTATTTTGTTTACCCTGATGTACATAACACAGAGTAAATAGTTAACAAAGAACTCCAAATGGAGCAGGTTTCACAGATTGTGAAAGATGTCAACAGAACACCATGTTAGCAGGTACTTTGATGAGGGTCTACTCTGTGAAAGAAACGTGCTCCCTCAAATGCAAATAAAAATTCAAAGGTCGGTGGGCAAAACTTCTAAAAATTATCTGCATCTCTAAAGTACATGGCCAGTCCATGGAATGATGAAAAAAATCTAATCAATCAATCAATCAATCAATATTTTTTTATTTACAGGGTGGATTTAATGAACAAGACAAACCCAATGAGTCTTACAATGGTTAAAAACAATTATAATAGCATTAATTGTGCAAACAAAAAAGTTCAGAGCTTTTCAAATTTAAAAGAGGAATAAAAACATGCAACTCTGAACAGTATCATATAGATTTTCTTACACACATGCTCAGGACACACACGGCCATAAACACACACACATTTAGTCAAAAGCCGTTGTGAAGAGGAATATTTTTTATTTGTTTTGAACATGGTCACTGATGTTGCCAGTTTAAATGTCTCGGGCAGGTTGTTCCAGATGCATGGGGCACAGATGAAAAAAGCTGCCTCTCCTTGCCTAGTGTTACTGCAAGGAATGATTAGACTGCAATTGCTACAAGATCTTAGAGTTCTTGGCAGAGTTTTATTGATGAGGATGTTGGTTATGTACTGAGGTGCAAGGCCAAGTGAAGCTTTCTAACCCAAGAGAAGGATTTTGAAATGGATTCTTGTTTTGACGGGTAACCAGTACAGTGACTTGAGAACAGGTGTGATGTGTTGCGATTTCTTTTCTCCAGTGAGAATACGTGCAGCTGCATATTAAATTAACTGTAGTCTGTGGATGCTTGATTTGGGGAGTCCAGTGTTAAGACTAAACCATTTCAATAATTGGATCTCCTTGTTACGGATGGGTGAATTCACTTTTCTGAAGCCACTCTTCACTGTCAAAGCAACACACCATTTGGTGCAACTACATACTGTACAAGTAGTTGAATAATGTGTTTTTTCTTTATGTTATGTCCAAAACAAGAAAACCTGTGTTAGTTACCTAGACTTTTAACAAGGCAGGTATGTTTCCATGGGCAGGTTGCTTTATTCTCTAATGAGCAGATGGAAAATAGTAATCACAGGGGCGTTGTTCATATACCCACAGTGTGCAACTGCAACACGTGAACGCGCACACAAACTATCCCATAAGGAAACCATCCACCCGCCCGCCAGCTCTCGCCCTCTTTTTCCCTTTCTTCTTCTTCTTCCCATCCCTCTCTTCACAAGTCCATTGAGACACAAAGTGTTTTTGTGATGTCATTTTCGGTGTGCTTGCATGCATATACGTGCAGCTGCACACTTTATCTTCTTCAGTTGAGCTAAGATTGCCTTTTGCTTTGTGTCTAAAATGTAAAGACAGACTCTGGATGTCTTGTATTTAGCATACATACAGAAAACTGACCTGATAATAATTTGCTCCGGTCAAATTTGTAATTTCAATTCTAAAAGTGCATTGCAATCAAAGTATCCGTTAGTGTCATTATTACAGTAAGTAAAGTGATCAAAACCTCTCACAAACAAAATGTTTAAGATTAGGGTTTGCTTTTTCAACCTTCCTTTTTCATACTGCTGTGAAATCAACTTTAGATTGCAGTGACAACACTGTCTATTTCGAGCATGCTATCGTTTCGTTGTGTGAGTGTGTGTGAGGTGCGTGTGTGTATGTGTGTGTGTGTGTGCGCGTGTGTGTGTTTGTGTGTGTGTCACGCTGCCCTTGGACAGGTTTGCGGAATGTGTGGATAGCAAGGCAAAACATCAAGTTGCCACAGCAACTAGCCAAGGCCAGGGATCAGATTTGGGGCGTTATCAGAAGAGTTTAGAACAGGGTGAATTCAAAATGTATCTCCATAATTGAGGATGATCTATCAATTTAGCTACATTATCCAGACAAAAGACATACTTATTCAATTAATAAATCAATCAGGAATTGGGTTCTAAATTCTTCTTTGAGAATGGTCCTATGCATATAACTAAATGTAAAGAGCTCTTTTCCAAAATGCAATAAATGGCAATTTTTTTTAAAGGATCATGACATGCGATTCTCGGCGGCACGGTGGCCGACTGGTTAGAGCGTCAGCCTCACAGTTCTGAGGACCCGGGTTCAATCCCTGGCCCCGCCTGTGTGGAGTTTGCATGTTCTCCCCGTGCCTGCGTGGGTTTTCTCCGGACATTCCGGTTTCCTCCCACATCCCAAAAACATGCATTAATTGGAGACTAAATTGCCCGTAGGTGTGACTGTGAGTGCGAATGGTTGTTTGTTTGTATGTGCCCTGCGATTGGCTGGCAACCAGTTCAGGGTGTACCCCGCCTCCTGCCCGATAATAGCTAGGATAGGTTCTAGCATGCCTGCGACCCTAGTGAGGAGAAGCGGTTCAGAAAATGGATGGATGGATGGACATGCCATTCTTTAACGTTCAGACTCTATTATGTATCATGTCGATGTCATGTGTCAAAACGAATTAGGTATAACCCAGTGTCAAAGGTTTTCCAAACTTCAGATCCATGCCAAACCACTGTCAGCATCATACCTGTTTTCTTGTCTGTTTTAAAAAATCAGCATTTGAGCAGCATTTGTCTCTCTGAATAATGTATTTCATTTCACTTTTTATACCACAAATATTTTTCAATGATAGATATTTTGATGGTTCTGAGAAGGTGCATTCCAGCTGTGGTGTGTTTTAATGGGTTGAGTCATTTCACTTAAATTTTCTCAGACACTGCACCATAGCCTTGACATTTAGCTTATCGTAATATTGTCAGACTTTGTTCTCATTTCTGCGGTCCATTCCGTCGATAGGTTATGAATTTGTAGAAGCAGCAAAAATGATCGTGCATCGGTGGGGATAGATTCATGAGGTGCGTGGACATATCTAAGTCAACCGCGGTTATCACCAGCTAATCCTGTATTTAATCAGGTTTTCTTTTGCCACACCACCCTGGTGACAATGTGTCACACATGGATTGCTCTCTCAAAGCATGTGAGATCGTGACTGCACCTTGCTTAATGGGAATGAATTAATTAAGTCACTTTGATTGGCGGCTAATAAATTTGGCTGTTTACACGCATTTGTTAAATGCGCCAGATGGGCGCGTCTGCGAGATTACAATAAACCGGTCTAACTCGCACCCTAGCAGAGCTACGACATGTGTGACACTGGATTTGCGTTAGTCAGGAAAACAGAACCCAGTGTTTTTCTTGCCTCACTGACCAGTTTACTGTAGTACCTGTTTTTTGGTAAAAATGTGCGTTATTAATTTCTTTATTAAAACAAATTCGTGCAACCCACTGCATGCTGCCGGTGTAAATGCCGTTGTGGATTAATTTTGGTTTTACCGTTGACTACAATGACGAGGGAGTCAAAACTGTTGACAGACATGCTCCTGTCTGACAGCACACCAGAAAAACTCCTCTGGAAGAGGCCAGCAACATTTGTCAGTACTCGTTTTTGCACATGCAATCCTTCAGTAATTCAGGCCCTATTTGGCAAGATCACCTATCTTTCTCCAGGCTCCACCCTTCACCTTTATCAGGAAATGCAATACTACAGTGTACAGTATTAAACAAATGTATGCACACACAAACACACACACATAGATGTAATGTCCAAATCAATAGCCATGCTGTTATTTTAGTCCCCATTGATGCGTATCAATCACCTCATTGCAATTAGAAGAAGACAGTGCCTTTCGGTAAGGTTACAGACAATGACTAGGGGACATGCTAGTGTGAATGTGTACTGTATGTGTGACACAATGGAAGTTAAGAGGCCTGGCAGTTTTTGGAAGGAATATTTAGGAAAGTTCCTCAATGTCCCTTTTCACTTGAGTCAACATAAAAACAACTCATACTGTATCAATGCCCATGTCATTCTTAATTGAACACATGACTTTGGGGTTGAAGGACTTCAGATTTTTGAAGTGGACGCAAAGGTGGTGATAGTCGAGTCCATCCATCCATTTTCTGAGCCGCTTCTCCTCACTAGGGTCTGGGGCATGCTGGAGCCTATCCCAGCTATCATCGGGCAGGAGGCGGGGTACACCCTGAACTGGTTGACAGCCAATCGCAGGGCACATACAAACAAACAACCATTCGCACGCACAGTCACACCTACGGGTAATTTAGAGTCTTCAATTAATGCATGTTTTTGGGATGTGGGAGGAAACCGGAGTGCCCGGAGAAAACCCACGCAGGCACGGGGAGAACATGCAAACTCCACACAGGCGGGGCCGGGGATTGAACCCGGGTCCTCCGAACTGTGAGGCTGACGCTCTAACCAGTTGGCCACCGTGCCGCGATAGTCGAGTCGATTTTACTAATTGATGATGTCACAAATGTTCTTTTCAGCCGTTAATTTGCTCTGTGAGCCTCCAAACATAAGCTTGCTCACTCACTCACTCATTCCCCAGCATTCTCTGTTGCACAGGCCCCATCCCTGGACTCTTTCATCCGATCACATGCAGACACTCATTAATCCAATGATATTCAGATGCCTTCATAGACAGCTGGAACTTGTAAACCTCTAACACTAATTCACGTTTCACAACTGCAGGGTCGCTACTCACGACAGTATATAATTGCAGTATATTTTTTTCTTTTTTTTAATACAGGAGGAGGGGATGATTTGCATTAATGTATTGTTGCAAGCCTGCAGTTGTGTTACGTGGATTGTTCCAAGAGTCTTATAAAATACGACTGTCTGTGAGATCCTGAAGGTGTCTGTGATCTGTGATTGGATGAGTGAGTCAGGGTGTGGCCCCAGGGGTTACTAGGAATAGTTGTTGTGCTTTTGTTATACGTACTGTATATGAGGATAGACTTGTATATTTTGCAAGTGACCGTACTGTAAGTCTCATTTTTAGTAAAATATTGCAACGCGTTTGAGGCACCACTCCTAGTTTGCTGCGCAAACCCACCACCTGTTGATTTCAGCAAGGCAAAACATGAGATCAATAACTTCAAGCAACAACTGTCATTGCAGAGTGGTAAAGCCGACATGTTGACTAGTCGAATAGTTGGTTCAATCTCTCGTATGCATGGGACACTTATTAAGTTCCATCCATCCATTTTCTGAGCCGCTTCTCCTCACTAGGGTCGCGGGCGTGCTGGAGCCTATCCCAGCTATCAACGGGCAGGAGGCGGGGTACACCCTGAACTGATTGACAGCCAATCGCAGGGCACATACAAACAAACAACCATTCACACTCACATTCACACCTACGGGCAATTTAGAGTTTTCAATTAACCTAATATGCATGTTTTTGGGATGTGGGCGGAAACCGGAGAGCCCGGAGAGCCCGGAGAAAACCCACGCAGGAGAACATGCAAACTCCACACAGGTGGGGCCTGGGATTGAACCCTGGTCCTCAGAACTGTGAGGCAGACGCTCTAACCAGTCGACCACCGTGCCGCCCACTTATTAAGTTACAAAATTATTTAATGTCAAAATTTATTGTAATTGATTACATACAGGATCTGCCTTCTTTTAATCCAGCTATCAACAATAAAATGCAAAAATAATGACACACTTCTTGTATCCGACATTGCATGGACAGATATCGGACATGGGTGACATTATAGGGTTGAACTCATCTTAACATGTCTTAGGATTCAAACCATGAGGGTGACTGATATGCAACCAGCGTTGCAGAACACTGAAACAGCATATTGCCAAATATAATCATATGTTTCCCAGAGGGAGACATGGCTCATCCTACCATGTAAAACTGAAACACGCCCACATTCAGAACCAACAACCAGCTTTCTTTCTTTCTTTGATAGTTTCATTTTGGGACCTAAAAATCAGTCCGACATTGTGTGTTAGTAGACATTACAACTCCAATTAACCTTCTTCCATTGCTCCCTTGGTCATGGAATTGATGCTTTTCTGTGGATTACACTCATAATCCTCAAGTAGTGTATCATATACTGAAATTGTGTGATCTAGAATTTAGCGGCTTTAGAGGCGGGCAGACTTAATTGGAAAGATGGACTTTTGGCTGGGGCTTCGCAATACTTCTTGGCAGCCAGTCACACTCGATGAATCATGCTGGCATTGACATATGTATAATTGAAACAGGATGAACCAAGGCTAAAAAAAAATACTTTAAAATAATGATGATTGAAAAATATAAGAGTTGGTTTCATGGATTTAAAGCAATTATAAAGTATGTACTAAATGTATCTTATTTTAACTGCTTCAAAATTATTTGGATGGTACTGCTAAGGTGTAATAAGGACGATAATGTCTATGTTATTACCATCTTTAATTGTGTGTAATTTGTAGACGGTTGCTAACATTGACGGTAAGCCAAACATAGAATAAGTCGCTGTTATTGCTGTTATTGCATATACTGTTCATTTGTAGTCACAACAAATCCAGCTGCAATTTTTTTACAGAGTTTCTGAACTTGTCCTCCACATACTGCACATGTGATACTAGTAGAAAATGTAGTTATAAGGTGCGAAGGTGTGTGAACTGAATATTCAGCGAATATCAAACGTCCAGCCAGCTTTTTCTCGCTCATTGCTGACCACGCCAAGAATAATCATCAGATTTACATCAAACTTCACAGAAAACAAAAATAAGAATAGTTCATCACGTCGATATATCTGTCAATCGTGTCAAAATCCGATGTGTGATTTTTGACACTGAAATCGTGGAACATTTTGATCTTTGTCGGAAGTACAAAGAAGAGTGTATAGGAATTAACTTTTTCACTCACCGTCCAAGATGAAAAATCCACCGGCCAAGCATATTTTTCACCGGCCAAAACATTAAATTATTTTACAAAGTGATGCACATTATATTGAAAAATACTGTCAGTGCAATAATTGGACATGCAATATGTATATGTGTGTGCAGCCCTAATTTTACATATACAGTACTTCTCTAATACAATATTATGTTGGATGCAAACTGAGAGAAGTCACAGCAACATTAAACAACAGCACTAAGAAAAAAATTGTTTTATTTAACATCCATAAAGTTTGGCCTCCTGCTCCTGACACAGGTCTCGTGCCACAGTATTACAGCGTCAGTGGGATCATACTCCCTGGCATGTGTGCATCTGTATAAGTTTTCATCATTGAACACTTTTAAAGGACTTTTAAGCAGCTTGTAGGCTGAAACAGCAGGATGTCGATGTTTCATTTAATTTTGTTTTAAAGAGTTTAGATTTTGCCTAGTAAGACTGCTTACTGTTGTATTATGAGATTATCTGAATGTTTTTAGCTTGTATTGTCTAACCTGTTTTATCTATTTGTTGTAGGGCTGTTCGATCTGGCAAAAAAATATCGTCCAATCTCGATTATTATCATGATTTTTTAAATTTTGTTTTTAAACTTTTTTTTAAGTCACTGTTGGTGTAGTGGTACACTCGCCACTTTGGTGCAGGAAGCGTGGGTTCAGTTCCCACTCAGTGACGGTGTGAATGTGATTGCGAATGGTCGTCCGTGTCTATATGTGCCCTGCGACTGACTGGCGACCAGTTCAGGGTGTAGTCCGCCTTTCGCCCGAAGTCAGCTGGGATAGGCTCCAGCGTCCCGCGACCCTAACCAGGATAAGCGGTGTTGAAAATGGATGGAACTTTTTTAAATAGCTAGTTTTAAAGCACCTGTACTGAAAACTAAGGAATCTTGAGAGTAGTTCAACATTTGTTGACAACACTCTTCATAGTCAATAATTAAAACAGTAACCCCAACATGATATTAGTATTCTACGCAAATAAAATACATATAGAAAAACAAAAAAACACTTCACTCAGGAATATATAAGAATATAACACTTATTCGAAGTCCTGAGTATTTTTGGAGATACCAGATGCAAAATAAACAAAGTGCCCCCTCAGGGATTATGACGATACCTTGAACTGTAAACATTATCATTATCCAGTTATGATGCTAAACACCAAGTTAACATTATTGTTACTTTAAATGTGCATCTTCTTTACTATCTATACAGATTAGCTAGTTTTGTCATTTTACAAAGCACATGAATATTGATTGTTGTTGCTGGTGACTTCCTCACTAGCAGTGGCTAACTGCTAATGCTACTTGTGCTGGCAACAGAGACTGACAGGCTGTACTGACTGCAATCGCATTTTGATTTCCACATAATCACTTGGGTGGTAGTTCTTCAAATTAATAAACACAGTGTTGTCCGTTTTTAAGGGCTAGTTATAGTAGCACTGCTCCATTTCGCTTTGAAGAGGCCGCCGTACAACTGGCGTTGTGCACCCATGGACCTCCGTCGCTGAGGTGAGGTTGGGCCGCTGCCGACTCAGCAGCCTCCGAGGATGGCTAAGTTGGCGTCTCGATCATGCTACAGGACGAGCCAGCTGAGGAGGCTGCTACTTGCAAATGGAAGTGGAGCAGGAAAAGGACGGCTGTTGCCATGTGCATTCCTGTCACCTAAGATCGAGGAAATACGCACACAGCTGATAACTCAGATCGGCGTTATTAGGAATCCCACGCACTTTCCTGGCAGGAGATGCCCTGCTCCAATATTACTGGCTCCAGCCCACATGCCTCTGGACTATGATTGACGCATGTGTGTTTGTGTACGTGGGTAAAACATTCACTCGCCACGTAGCGAGTAGCGCTCTGTGATTCACTGACCAAATGGATAATTTTGTCGCATTTAGCACCTGCCGAGTGTTAATTTCGGACCCTAAAGGAAAGTATATGTTAATCCTACCTGCGTTTATAAATGCCAAGCCAACTTGTCTCATCTGCAACGAGGTTGGAGACTGGATGGCGGCTGCACGGAATGGACGGGGCTTTGGTTGCGTGAAGCGGAGGTCCACCGTGGCGCAGGTTTAACGGGGCACCTGCGCCGTCCGATCTTGCCACACTGGGGCTCAATGCAAACTTTGCATTATCTTGCAATGTTTATTATGGGAAAACGTAAGGTTATTGCGAGACAATGCTTTTTTTTTTTATATATCTTCCATGTCACCTTAGGAGTTCCATAGAATATAGACCAACTAGTCTCGTATTGAAATGCACAACAAAAGTCTCACTTCCACGCGAAAAGCTACCAAAACTGATTGAGCTGTTGCACAGTGAGCAGGGTTCTGCTAGTAGTTTTCATGAAAGGCTGACGGTCAACCACTGCTTTTACGGCAAGTAAAAATTTGAATCGCTGTTGCACGTTGTCACAATGTTGCAGAGGTAACAGCCAAAATGTACATGAGCTTTAACACAAGTGTGTTTTAATATCATGTGATGCAATGCTGTTATCAGTTATACATTATGTGCATGTCTCGTACAAACTTTTCTGTACATAACTATGATCAATATGTTTGGATGTTTTAAGGATAACAAATCCATTTTAGCGCATTAATTACCTTAAACTAGAAACATGACAAGATTTCCCAAAATAGAAAGTCTGTCAAATTGCTGAGTCTGGTTGGAATGGACGGTTTACCCTAGTACAACACTCCAAGAATTTTGAAAATCAAATGAAGGGTTTCAAAGAAAGATTTTTTTTTAGCATGACATAGGTTATATAGAATCTGTTTAAAACAAATAAATTAAAAAAGAACAGGAAAAAAAAGCCTTTTCTCAACATATCTCATCGACCCTTTCGTTTCAAGTTGACGCGTCAAAATTACCGGTACATTTTAAACGGCGTCACTTGCCGTAAACAATTGACTTAAATAGGGTAAAAGGAACATTATACTTGAGAAGAGCAGTTTGGGCTGTAGAACAGGTCATGTACTCTCGTGATCTGTTTTTTTCTTCTTGCACTTATATGTTATGGAGGATTTTAGAGGCATTTGAACTGCTCATTCCATGTTTTTTCTAGAAAGATTCAATTTGTCACGTTGCTACTGTACTTCAACCTTGGTCCGTCAGGCAACATCCATCCATCCATCCATTGTCCCTACTGCTTTATCCTCACAAGGGTCATGGGTGTGCCAGAGCCTATCCCTATCTTCGGGCGAGAGGCGGGGTACACCTTGAATTGGTCGCCAGCCAAACACAGGGCACATATAAACAAACAACCATTCGAGCACACATTCACACCTAAGGGTAATTGAGAGTCTTCAATCAACCTACCACGCATGTTTTTGGGAAGTGGGGGGAAACCGGTGTGCCCGGAGAAAACCCACGCAGGCACGGGGAGAACAAACTGTCAGGCAACAAATGTCATCAATTTGCCGCCCACTTATTAAGTTATATAAACAAAATTATTTAATGTCAAATTTATTGTAATTGATTACATACAGGATCTGCCTTCTTTTAATCCAGCTATCAACAATAAAATGCAAAAATAATGACACACTTCTTGTATCCGACATTGCATGGACAGATATCGGACATGGGTGACATTATAGGGTTGAACTCATCAAACGCAGGGCACATATAAACAAACAACCATTCGAGTACACATTCACACCTAAGGGTAATTGAGAGTCTTCAATCAACCTACCACGCATGTTTTTGGGAAGTGGGGGGAAACCGGTGTGCCCGGAGAAAACCCACGCAGGCACGGGGAGAACAAACCGTCAGGCAACAAATGTCATCAATTTGCCACCGTTACAAATTATGCATACTTTCAAACTACGAGGCAAATACTGTAATTGAATCTGCCTCTTCTGCTTCAAGAAAATATATGTCTGAAATGGGGGTTATGAAAAAAAAATATTTCACTTTCTTCTCCTCCAGCTGATAGTCAAAGTTTATGAACGTTTAGAGAGGCAAAATGGTAAAGCCACATGTTTATCGGTCACATTGCAAGTACATCAACAAGTAACAGATAAAGACGGTTTGACTGCAAGAGTTCTTGAATCATGTGCTAGCTGTGAGCCTTCGGCGAGTGGTGACCGCACTGGGAGTGTACCCTCCTCTCTGCTACACTGCTGCGTATGAGTAGATGATTGATTCTAATTCAATAGAAAGCGAATAAAAAGTCACTTAGTAGAACATTTGTCCTCCTTGTGGTAAGCAGGCATAGTAAAATATGTTCTCATGCATACATAACAGTCTACAGGTATGGAACAACCCAAAACCGATCACTTGGATTTAAATTTATAAAACCCTCACCCTGACAACACCTAATACTCATATAATATTGCACATGGTCAGAGCGCATACTGCATGTTAATGCTACGTTTACATTTACAGTTCTATGCTCCCTCAACATCTCATACTATGTGGGGTTAGTTAGCTTTTTTTGTCACTTTTAAAGATGTTTTGTCAATTCTCACAAGAGTATTGTCCTACATCTAGGAGGAACTCTATTCAAATGGAATATTGTCAAGATAGTTGGGGAAATAGTAAAATGAACCAGTCACAGTTCGAAACCAGTCAAAATCTCAGAGACTATAATTGCACAGTGAGAAGAAGCAGAAAGCCAGAGAACACTGAGAAAACCCAGGCAAAAACAGGGAGTGCCACCTTATTAAGAATATCCGACGCAAAATTGGTAGGTTAATCGAGGCAATTATCAGTTGCTTCTTCAAAGTTCAAAAAGTATGATTTCTCTCTACGTCAGAACAAGAACTCTAATGGTAGTTTCTGATTTGTGAAAGCTTACTGTAATTTCTCGTGTATAATGTGCCCCCTCAAAAGTCAATAGTCCGCATTATACATAGGTATGGGAGGAAATGGAAAAAAAACTTTCACATTTCATAAATGTATGCCGCGAGAGGTTATGAAAAAGCTGTACACTTTCATCCCAATATGCCACCACCACCTAGAGGTTATGAGAAAGATGTAGACTTTCATTCTAATATGCCACTACCACCTAGAGGTTATGAAAAAGGTCAAGCCTACACTTTCATTCCAATACGACAGGGGTATGTATGACTGCATATATGTACAGTTGTGTTCATAAGTTTACATATCCTGGCAAAATATTGTTGTTTTTTTTAATACAACTGATGACTGAACAACAGCCATCAATAATTTCTTTATGGTTATGTTTTGTTTAATGATAATGCTTTTCTGACATGCTTGACAGTTTAATTTGAATCCCATTAAAATAAAATTAAATGTGTTTTGCCTCGATCTTCATGTTTTCTTTGAAGAATTGTACACATTTTACAAATTCTTCCTGGGTAATCAAACCTATGAGCACAACTGTGTGTTTCTCATTTACTAAATAAAATTAGGGCTGTGAATTTAAAAATAAGAGCAAGTAAATAAAAAGTAAGTATTATGTGTTCAAATAAAGTGCTTAACTTCAGAATAATTCTTTGAAAAAAACTAACAAAAAACAGATAATATTTCATGTTTTGATCATATGGATAGAAGCAAAATCATGCATTGTAATAATGCATTATACATAGGTAGAGGGTTTTCCAGAATTTTGATGTCAACTTTAGGGTTGCGTATTATACATGGATGCGCTTTATACACGATAAATTATGGTAACTCAGAAGAGCACGTTTTTGGGAGGTTTTTTTTGTTAGCAATTTATCAGTTACATTTTGTGTTGTTGATGGCTACTGTTTTCTATTTCCGGTAGCAAGCTTAACCTGGTAAAGAACTAAGAACAATCCACTGTGTTCTGCTTTTAAGACTGTAACTCTACTTACTATGTTCTTCATATGCTCTTGCAGTAGATCCAGGCTGACCAACATCCCTATTTAGCTTCATTTAGCTTATAGTTGCTTGGCAATATATACAACATTTGATGTAAAATCTGTAACTTATTTATGTGTGATAAAGTCATACAATTACTGTATATACAGTATATGTTGATTCACGGTGCATATTATGAACAAGGACAAAGACTCACCTTCCTCTCTTTATCTCCATACTCAAGGCCCAGTGTATCCATGGCACGGACAATGGCAGCCAGAGATTGGATGGTGTTGCTGTAAACAACAGGCTTGTACTGCTTTACATCATCACCAGAGAAACCATCCTCGTGGATGATCCTAAACAGGAATGTAAACAAACATTGTCAGTGGCAAGATAAATCCAATGCAACAAATTTGATATGATTAAAAAGAGTGTATGCAGTATTAATTCAACAGTAATACAGATTTAGAGATGTATAGTGTGTACTGGGATCACATAAAGGGTTAGGGTTATGAATATAATAACACAATAATAAGAATAAGTTAGAGCAGCATGAGTGGCTAGAAACAATTAATAAACAGCCAAGAGGAAGAATCCCGAGATGACATTTAAACCAGGCAACAGCAGCAGTGTTCTGGTCTGTCGTTTGAAATGTCATGGAGTCTTTCCCTTCCAGTAAGGACACACAGTCAATAGACAGTTTTCCAGGCAAACAGATGTGGCAAAGAGACAGCGAGGATGAGACAAATCGGACAAAATCAAATAGGCAGCGCCAGGGCTTTCACATAGACATTTAACTCAAAGATGTGGATCAGGGACACAATACAGGCATACATATACAGGTTCGGATATAGTGGTGGTTGACAAAAGGATTTCTTCTAGCCCTGTATGCATCATTATTTATCAAAAGAAAGATCTGTCCAAATCACCTTACTCACCAAGGACAGTCACTGATGAGTGGTGTGTCAGTCGGATCATGAGTGTTCCTCAAATCAAGTTACAATTAAACGTTTAAAACGTGACACTTAGAAGACATTATGGCTGTGTGCAGTGCTGTTTAAAACAAGCTAAGATTAGTTGGAATCTTAATCAGCATCAAAGACTGTGTAAGGTCTTGAAAGGCATGACATTTACTTCTTCAGTTATACATTTCATCCATCCATCCATGTTGTATACCTTTGACTCCAGTAATATGCAACACCTGATTTTTAATCCATATAATCGAATAAAATTCTAACAAGAATAATTTCACCTCACTTACACCAGGTACATGCATTGTCTGACTGATATGAAATTAATAGGACAAAGCACATAATCACTGATGTGGGCTTCAGACTCTCTAGAAAATATCAGTTTTGTAATTCATGTAAAACCATTCCTTTGCAATGCACATACAGTAGGCTATTTGTGATCTTGAGTTTCAGAGCAGTGTTTGTGTATCCAGTTAATCAGGCATCGGTTATCTTTCTGAGAGATGGCCAATTCAATACAATGCAATTCAATACATACTCATGTTATTTGTTGTTTTGGCTTTTAAGGAAGATGTGATTCATTATGTGTGGCACAACATTCAACCATCTTTTATCAAAAGTAATTCTTCTGGACAGGGTCAAGTGAATCTGGAACAATATTTTGTACTGTATTAAACAGCCATACAAGCACTGTAAACTGAGTTTAAGTTGTTCTGTGGTCTCAATGGTACTTACAAGATATAATTAAATATAAAATATTCTGTAGCTATTGACTGACAGTTGTTAGTCACATCACATCATTAAAAATATGTTTTAATAGTATCTTAACATGGCTTGCCTCTACTTCAGCAGAGTGAAAAACAGACAGACCATTTCTAGGACGCAATGGCCTAAATGTTGTGTGTGCGTGTGTAAGTGTGTGTGCGTGAGAATCTGGCCTGCTGATGTGAGTTTTCATGCATGAGGACCTTTTCTCATTACCCACTCTCCAAGCCCTTCTGTCAGCAAAAAACTGCATGTGCAAGCGTCAATGTGTGTGTGTACATCTTCCATTTGCCTTGGCATAATCTGCACAGTGACCTGAAACATAGTTTAATTTCACACTGAGCCAGACGGATGGACATACGTGCTGACATATGGGCAATTTAACCAAGATATTACACCATCATAGTCTAAGGGTGTCTCTCAACCTTAGGCAAGTAATCCTTTGGGTTGTGGGTAAATAAGAGCATAGACTTCTTTGTGAATCCCAAATATATGCTTTCTGCAAATTTTGTTCAGCAGGGCAACTGAATACAGTATACTTAACATATCCATATTTCTCTGACAACAAAAAGAACAGCACTTCATTTAATATGTCCAAGATTACGTTCGCTGTGCAATTCGACACCACTGCAAGCTACAACTACGGTAATAAAGCTCCGGTATAGAATTTTGCATGCATGGGTGTTATTTTGAAAGCACATTTAGTTCATCCACTGATTGTCATGGTCTGTGTTTTAGTTTTAGATTGTTTAGTTTTGTTTTATGTTTTCCTGTATCCCATGTTGTTCATGTCTCGTGTGCTCATTTAGTTATTGTGTCCACCTGTTCTCGTCGACCTTCTACCTTGTGTCGACCAATCAGCTCCCTCCAGCCAGTCGTGTCTTGTCCTGGTGTTCCTCGTTGTCTCGTCAATTTGTTTGTATTTAGTTCCCTGGTTTCTTTCAGTGCTTGTTGGTTCATTTCTGTAAGTCATGTCACGAGTAATGTCTTGTATCCTGTTTTGGGTTTCCTCAAGTGTTTCTTTGTTACTTTGATTATTGGTTTTGGGACTTTGTTTAGTTAGATTTTTCCATGTACCTTGGCTGCCTGTTTTGGAAAATAAAATCATTTTTTGTAATTCCTGTACTCCTGGCTGGCCTCCCTGCTTCTCTACACTTGGGTCCTCCAAGTTTTGACTTTCCTTCCAACACCGTGAAAGCCCCGACCTGACACTCATAGAGGAAAAGCACAGTCAAGGAGGAATTATCTGTATTTGTGGTGCATGTTTTTCTATGGCTAGATAGATAGATGCTTGATTCATCCCGTAAAGGAAATTAAATTGTGACAGCAGCAATACTTACACATACTCAGATTAATAATATAGAAAAAAACAACAGAGAAAGAAAAAAAGAGCAACACTGACGTGGAATTAAAAGAAATTCAAATCTAAGCAAGAAAAAAACTAAATTTAACAGATTATGATGCTGCATGTAATTATATAATGATGAATTATAATAGGCTACACCCACTGTGTACAGTATAGGAAATGGTTGATATGCATAATAAGCATGCATAATATTGTACATTAAAAGTCATATTTCAAAAATGAGTACAAAATGGGAAGTATAAATGTAGATCAGAATCAGAATCATCTTTATTTGCCAAGTATGCCCAAAAAACACACAAGGAATTTGTCTCCGGTAGTTGGAGCCGCTCGAGTACGACAACAGACAGTCAATTGACAGAGAACACTTTTGAGACATAAAGACATTGACAAAAACAGTCACTGAGCAGTAAAGGGTTGCTAGTTATCTGGTAATGCCAGTACCAATTGAACAATTGTGCAAAAAGATGCAGAGTCGTCTACCACTTAGAGCAGTTTGAATGACTAATATAGCAATAGTCCGGTGCAATGACCATTGTGCAAAGGGCGCCGAGACTTCAAGGAATGTATGCAGTTTAAAGTGACTAGTAGTGCGATAATCTGGGACAATGTTGATTGTACAAATGTTGCAGATACTCCTCAGTCAGTGTGCAAATGAGGCAGATGCTACTCTGGCATGAGTGGCCAGAGTGATATAAACAGTGTATAGTAAGTACAGGCGTCACAGTGAACGACTGGTTAGAGCGTCTGCCCCACAGTTCTGAGGATCAGGGTTCAATCCCCGGCCCCGCCTGTGTGGAGTTTGCATGTTCTCCCCGTGCCTGCGTGGGTTTTCTCCGGGCACTCCAGTTTCCTTCCACATCCCCAAAAACATGCATGGTAGGTTAATTGAAGACTCTAAATTGCCCGTAGGTGTGAATGTGAGTGTGAATGGTTGTTTCTTTATATGTCCCCTGTGATTGGCTGGCAACCAGTTCAGGGTGTACCCCGCCTCCTGCCCGTTGATAGCTGGGATAGGCTCCAGCTCTCCCGCGACCCTTGTGAGGATAAGCGGCTCAGAAAATGGATGGATATGTACAGGTATGTTGATATGCATAATATTGATTATACATATTGTTGCTGTCTGACGGAAACTTTGTGTGTCTGTATATGGTCACTTTGACATCTTTTTTTTTACAAATTGATAGTACTGCTCTGTCCCCATGTCGGCTGTCATCTAATTCTCTTGAACACTCAAAAGTCTGAGAGGTTTTGTAAAACTCTGCCTCTTCCCTTACTCTGTAGGAGCCATGTGCCATTATGTCACCTCAAGATTGAGAGTCTGGATGTGTTTTAGATAATAACGAATGAAAAGAGTTAGGTTAGTTAGATACATTTGAGTAAACCTGTTTTGTTATAAATGGATCTGTCATATACTGCCCTGCAGTTCCATTATTGGAGGGCACATTGTGTCCTCTCTCTCCCCCATCCCCTCTCTGTTTTCAGCACCTTTCTTCAATCAGCCTCATCACCACCGGTGTATATAAGCCTGCCTGTTCCCGGAAATCCTCGCCTAAGTATTACAGCCTCTCTTAGCGGTACCACGACCCACCATATGTCAAGTAAGCTATACTGTTCCTCGCTTCCCTTGTTAACTCTTGTGTCTCCTTGTTCCCAGTGCTCCCCTGTGTTCCTGACCCACGTCATTCCTGCCACCAAGCCAGCTGCCTGTTCTGTCCACTGCCTGCCACCTGTCCACGCCGGCGCCTGCCAACACATCCAGGACCAACTCCATAACCTTTCCTCAATAAACTGTTCATCATTTTACATCTGCCTCCGCCTGCTCTTTGTTCCAGCTACTCCCCACACGTGACAGAATACTTAGGCCACTATGGACCCAGCAACTCCGTAGGCTCTGAAGAACGCACTAACCCTCCAAGGCGCCCACATTGGACGACAGGACAGAAACCTGCAAGAAATCACCGAAAAGCTCCACTCCCTTTCGCAACATGTCTCCCTCCTTTCCCAACAGATGCAATCCATTCAACCCCCTGTAAGTACTCCTCCCGAGCCCGCAGCCACCCCGCTTCCCGTACAAAGAACCTCATGTCCCTCCGCCCGAGCCCTACTCCGGGAACCTAGGTGCATGTAGCCAGTTTATTTTTAATTGCTCACTCTTATTCAATCTCCAACCGTACAGTTATCTCACTGAACGTTCCAAAGTAGCATATGTCACTAACCTCCTCCGCGGCAAAGCAGCAAAATGGTCCACTTCATTATGGCAAAACTCCTCTCCGGTACTTCATTCATTCGATTATTTTTCCGCCGAAATCCGCAAAGTATTTGATCACCCAAAGAAGCCACCCGTCTCCTCCTTACACTGTCATGTGTGTGTGTGTGTGTGTGTGTGTGTGTTCCGGGTTTTGTCTTCCCCCCCTGTTTCACACACACCTGCTCCTGTGAGCATCTTCACCACCTGTGCCTCGTTCACCCTAATTACCCCTTGTATATAACCTCGTGTCTCATTTCCTCTCGTTGCCAGTTCGTTGTACCTTGTCGTCGCGTTTCAGCATTCCTTGTTTCCACGTCATAGATTCACAGTAAGACTTGACCCTGTTCCGATTATCGACCTTGCCTCTTTGCCTCATGTTTTTGGATACTGTTGCCTCTCTTGGATTGCCTGCCTATGTACCGACCTATGCCCGTCTATTAAACCTCTCTTTTTGGAAACTGTCCATTTGTTTTGGAGTCGTGCATTTTTGGGTCCTATCCTCTGTTCCGTTCATGACAGAACGAACTGGCCAGAACATGGACCCAGCAGACTCAGACCCGGTGCGCAAAGCCCTTCAAACGCAGGGTCAACGCCTCGCGAAGCAGGATGAGCAGATTGCCGCCCTCCACCTTCATCTAGAGGGACTGTCAAGGAATCAGGACAATATGATGAGACAGGTGGCCTCGCATTTTGAACTTCTTTTGAAAATTTTTCAAGAGAACGAACCAGTTGGCACCACACCCAGTACTGCCACGGTATTTCCATGTGAAGTAGTCACCATGCAGCCACCTGCCACCTCCGCTGCTGTCTGCCCACAGCTCTCTCGACCAGAGAGGTTCTCTGGAGAATCTGGGAACATTAAGCCGTTCATCACGCAGTGCGAACTCCACTTTGAACTGCAGGCAGCCGCATTCCCCACCGAGCGGGCAAAGATCGCATTCGTCATTTCCCACCTGACTGGTCGTGCGGAGGCGTGGGGTACTGCTGAATGGAGCCGCAATTCCGCCGCATGTCATTCATGGGCTTTTTTCGTCAAGACTATGGAGCAAATTTTTCAATTTTCCACTCCTGATCGTGAGGCAGCTCGCTCCCTTGTCACCTTACAACAAGGCAAGCGCAGGGTGTCAGATTACGCGATTGAGTTTCGCATTCTAGCAGCTGAGAGTCATTGGAATAATCGGGCGCTACTCGATGCCTTTTTTCAAGGACTATCCCCCGCCGTCAAGGATCATTTAGTCCCGCTAGACCTGCCGACCGACTTGGACACTCTCATTGCTCTCGCCGTAAAGATCGACAAGAGGCTTTTGGATCGCGAGCTAGATGGAGATCGGCGGAGGACTGCGTCAACGCGCACTTGGAGGACGAGCCTCGGTGACCAGCCAAACCAAGGCAGATCCCCTGGTTCCGGTCTCAACCCACTGGCTAGTGTCCCCACGCATGAACCCATGCAACTGGGCAGGTTCCGTCTCTCCCCTGAGGAACGTCAACGCCGGCTGAGGGAAGGGCGGTGCTTCTACTGCGGTCAGTTGGGTCATTCCGTGAGCAACTGTCACGTCAAAGTTGCCGGTGCCGGTAGCCAGGGCACGGGAGAGGTGAGTCTGAATTTCATTAAGGAAGACCCTACACGGGTTCTTCCTAAAGTGACACTATGCTCTCCTGATCAAGAAATTCATACACCTGTATTAATTGACTCTGGTTCTGATGCAAACTTACTCAACTCCATCCTTGTTAGACGTATGCACCTTAGAACCTTTGGAATAAAACGCCATCGCAACACCTATGCTGCAGACGGCAGTTTTATGGGCAAGATCACTCACCGCACCCAAACACTCACATTGACATTCCCTGATTCTCACTCGGAACGCATTAGTTTTCATGTTTTTGACGCCATGAATCATGACCTTATCTTAGTGAACCCATGGTTGAAATGACATAACCCCCACATTGACTGGTCCTCTGGGCAGGTTATGTCATGGGGCAGCGATTGCGCCCGGAACTGTTTCAAGCCGCCATGTGATGTTCAGGGTCATGTTTCTAAGGACAATCCACAGACCCCATCTGGGGATCCTGATTTATCTCAAGTGCCCACCTGTTATCAGGATATTAAAGATGTTTTTTCCAAGTCCAAGGCCAAATCCCTTCCACCCCACAGACCTTATGACTGTGCTATTGACTTGCTGCCTGGAACCACACCCCCACGAGGGAGGTTGTTCTCTCTTTCAGGGCCGGAACACAAGGCCATGAAGGAATACGTAGAAGAATCACTGGCAGCCGGGATCATTCGTCCATCTTCATCCCCTGCGGGAGCAGGATTTTTCTTCGTGGACAAGAAAGACAAGACCCTGCGACCCTGTATCGATTACCGGGGTCTCAATGAGATCACGGTAAAGAACAGCTACCCTCTTCCTCTCATCTCCACCGCCTTTGAGTTCCTGGAGGGAGCCAAGATTTTCACAAAACTGGACTTAAGAAATGCATATCATCTAGTCAGGATAAGGGAGGGGAATGAATGGAAAACAGCATTCAACACACCAACGGGACATTATGAATATTTGGTAATGCCTTTTGGGCTTACTAACGCTCCAGCTGTTTTCCAGAACCTTGTCAACGATGTCCTGCGCGACATGTTGAATGTTTATGTTTTTGTTTATTTAGATGACATTCTGATATTCTCCCCGGATGAGGGGACTCACATTATTCATGTCCGCTCTGTTTTGCAGCAGTTACTGCAGAATCAACTCTGTCAAGGCTGAGAAATGTGAGTTCCACCAGGCGTCCGTTTCTTTTCTGGGTTTCGTCCTGGCTCAAGGTGAAGTCAAGATGGACCCTTGCAAAGTCGATGCCGTTATTAATTGGCCTACTCCCACGTCACGCAAAGATGTACAAAGGTTCTTAGGGTTCGCAAACCTCTACAGGAAATTCATCAGGAATTTCAGTTCTATAGCCTCTCCTTTGCATGATCTTACCTCGCCACACAAACCTTTTGTATGGAACCCGCTTTGTCATGCAGCTTTTCAAAAACTTAAGTCGAGCTTTACCTCCGCTCCCATCCTTACTTTGCCAGATCTCAAACAGCAGTTTGTGGTAGAAGTCGATGCGTCTGATGCCGGAATAGGAGCAGTGCTCTCCCAGAATTCTCACAAGGATGAGAAGTTACATCCTTGTGCGTTTCTCTCCAAAAAATTGCCCCCAGCTGAAAAAAATTATGACATTGGTGACCGTGAACTGTTGGCAGTCAAGGTGGCTTTGATGGAGTGGAGGCACTGGCTAGAGGGGGCACAGACTCCGTTTTTAGTATGGACAGATCACAAGAACCTTGAATATATTAAAACTGCCAAAAGATTAAATGCGAGGCAGGCTAGATGGGCTCTGTTCTTCTCTAGATTTAATTTTACGTTATCATACCGACCGGGTTCTAAAAATGGTAAGCCAGATGCTTTGTCACGCCTTTTCTCCGAGGAGAGTTCTTTGTCCGACCCTAAGACTATTTTGCCTAAGTCATGCTTCATTTCCGCTTTTGTTTGGGACATTGAGACTGCGGTTGAAGGGGCTCTGAAAGACACTCCTAGCCCTGAAGACTGCCCCGAGAACAGGCTTTATGTGGTTCCGACCTTAAGGGGAAAAGTCATCCACTGGGTTCACACGAACCGAACTGTATGTCACCCAGGCATTGCCAAGACGCTATCAGTGGTCGAACAGCGCTTTTGGTGGCCTAATGTTAGGAAGGATGTTAGCGATTACGTCAATGCTTGCCAGGTATGTGCTGCTAACAAGGCCTCTCATCAACGTCCTTCTGGGGAGTTGCGACCCCTGCCAATACCACAACGTCCTTGGTCAGACATTTCCGTAGACTTTGTTACAGGATTACCGGCCTCTAAAGGCAATACCACCATTCTTACAGTTGTTGACAGGTTCTCTAAGATGGCGCACTTCATTGCACTTCCAAATCTCCCCTCAGCTAAAGACACTGCCGAGCTAATGATTAATCAGGTTTTTAAGTTCCATGGTTTCCCCAAGAATGTGGTGTCTGATAGGGGTCCCCAATTCATTTCGCAATTTTGGAAGGAGTTTTGTAATCTCATAGGTGCTACCGTCAGTCTGTCATCCGGGTTTCATCCTGAAACCAACGGCCAAACCGAGAGGCTGAACCAGGACCTGGAGACGGGGCTCCGATGTCTCGCTTCACAGGAGCCGCGATCCTGGTCTCAGAAACTGGTTTGGGTCGAATTCTCCCACAATTCCCTCCCCTCTGCATCCACTGGTCTATCGCCTTTTCACGTTGTGCATGGTTACCAACCATCTCTGTTTCCTGCCATAGCCCCAGAATCCACAGTTCCAGCGGCATTAACCTTGGTGAGACGCTGCAGGAGGACCTGGGAGCGTGGATGGGGGCCCTGTCTTCTCTGTGAAGCGGCTGTTGTCATCTCGTCGGAGGGGCAGGGGGTTTCAATATCTGGTGGACTGGGAGGGCTATGGGCCTGAGGAGCGTTCCTGGGTACCGTCTGCGTTTATCGTGGATGATTCGCTCATTCGGGACTTCCACGTTGCGCATCCAGGGGCCCCAGGGCCGTCTGGGGCCGGCCGTTAAGGGGGGGGTACTGTCATGTGTGTGTGTGTGTGTGTTCCGGGTTTTGTCTTCCCCCCCTGTTTCACACACACCTGCTCCTGTGAGCATCTTCACCACCTGTGCCTCGTTCACCCTAATTACCCCTTGTATATAACCTCGTGTCTCATTTCCTCTCGTTGCCAGTTCGTTGTACCTTGTCGTTGCGTTCCAGCATTCCTTGTTTCCACGTCATAGATTCACAGTAAGACTTGACCCTGTTCCGATTATCGACCTTGCCTCTTTGCCTCATGTTTTTGGATACTGTTGCCTCTCTTGGATTGCCTGCCTGTGTACCGACCTATGCCCGTCTATTAAACCTCTCTTTTTGGAAACTGTCCATTTGTTTTGGAGTCGTGCATTTTTGGGTCCTATCCTCTGTTCCGTTCATGACATACACTCATGCAGGGCGCTAAATCAGCAGCCGAATATTCCATTGAGTTCCGGTTATTGGCAGGTGAATGCGGGTGGGACGACGCGGTGCTTGGGGGGATTTTTTCAAATGGCCTCTCCGACCAACTCAAGGATGAGCTAGCGTTCCGAGACGAGCCCTCCTCTCTCGAGAATCTCATCGCCCTTTCCATTCGGCTTGATAATGGAGGAGGGTCTGCGAATGTAAGAATCCTCCCACTCAGAGCACCACGCCGTTGGCTTCTCACCCACCTCCCGCACCGTCTCCCTCACTTCCGTCACTCCCCCTAGCTACCACAGAGCCCATGCAAATTAGTAAAACGCATCTAGACCCACAGGAGCGTCAGCGTCGAGTCATCCAGCGACTGTGACTTTATTTCCTCATGCCCCCTCCAATCAAAAGACCAGGGTCACCGCGACCCAAGAGCATCGTGGTGAGCCAAACCTCCATTCCCTCAAGCTCTCCCTCTCTCATGACCGCTTGCATGACAGTTTCTGCTCAGACCACCCCCATTACTGCCCTTATAGATTCCGGTGCCGATGACAACTTCATTCATGAAGTAATTCACCAGCTCCAAATTCCTCTCCAACCACTTCCGTCTCCGAAGAAAGTCACAGCCCTGGATGGCCGAATCATCTCCCCCACTACCGACCAAACAGTGCCATTCACCTTGCTCATTTCGGGTAATCACCGTGAGAACATCTTACGTTTTGTTATCCCTTCCCCTGATACCCCATTAGTCCTCGGAATTCCCTGGCTCAAATAACACAACACCACCATCGAATGGACACACTTAGCCATCACCGGATGGTGCCCTCACTGCCACTCACACTGCCTGCTCTCAGCTATACCGCACTCTGATAAATCGTCACCCTCTTCCATGCCCGTTGACCCCTCCCGAGTCCCTGAAGAATACCATGATCTCTCTCCGGTGTTCAGCAAAGACCTGCCCATTTCTCTTCCCCCCCACCGCCCGTATGACTGCGCAATTAATCTCCTGCCGGGGGCCCCTCTTCCTTCCAGCCGTCTCTTCAACCTTTCCCGACCTGAGAAAAAGGCAATGGAGGACTATATCCATGACTCTCTGGCTTCCGGACTTATACAACCTTCCTCTTCTCCAATAGGGGCCGGGTTCTTTTTTGTTGAAAAGAAAGACACCACTCTTTGCCCATGTATTGACTACCGTGGTCTCAATGACATCACCGTCAAAAATAACAATCCCCATTATTCCAAGAACAGGAGCAGGCAATGGCAGTCCCCGCCGTCAAGGATCATCTCCGGAGCATCCAGGCAGTGTGGAAAGACGTCCGAGCGGCGTTGACCCGGTCCGCCGCACGCAATAAACAGCTTGCGGACCATCATCGCTCCCCGACGCCCGAATACAAGGTGGGCCAATCTGTCTGGCTTTCTTCTCACGACCTCCCGCTTCAGACAGAGTCCCGGAAACTCACTCCGCGTTTCATTGGTCCCTTCCCCATTACCAAGATCATCAATCCCACTTCCGTCCAACTGAAGCTTCCAGTCTCTGAAAATTCATCTCACATTCCACGTCTCTTTGCTGAAGCCTGTCTCCACCTGCGATTCATTTTCGCTGATAAAACTGCTTAGTCAGCTAATCATTCTATTTATTGCATCACTCATGGCTCTAAGGCCTTTAAGAAAGAGTTTGGGAGGATGATGTATCCAGTCGTTTGCTTTTGTGAAGTACTAAAGGCTTTTTGTCTGGGGGGCGTTGCCATGATCGCAGACGTTGATGTGGACGGCTAGCGCTGCAACATGTCTTACCATTTTAACCTTTTTTCTTTTTTTTAGCATATTAAATTAACGATTGAACAGGATTTTGGGGTGGTGTTGTGTTGATGGTGGTGGTAGCGTTTTATGACAGCAATGTAAGGTATAATATCAACTTGAACAATGTGGTGTTTGTTTGTCCTCAATCACAAATCCCTGGGGTTTGCATACAGTAAGTCTAACGTTTATTTTCCTTTGTTGTGAACACACTGGTGAAAAGTGGGTAGTACTGAGTCCAAACTGCAGTGATAAAAATCCCCAGTTATGATGACAAGAGCCCCTGGGTGCAGGCTCTGTCACCCGGCAACACTTTATGAATTGTATCATAAGCTGCTGCCTCTGTAGCAGATGCTGGAACATACACTGTTATAATTATGATGGAATGTCCGTATTACAACAGCAAACAGTTCAATGTGTGGTGTGCACAGAAGTTCCTTCACGGTAATACCTCTATTACGCCACCACTCAATCACAAAAATTGCAAGCATGCCACCCTTCTCCTTACTGCTCTGAGTCAACTCTGTCTGCCCGCAATGTCCTGAAGCTGAGAAGTGAATTACTGTTTTAATCAGTGTCCCAAACCTGTCCATTTTATTTGGGAGTCCCCACATCTACCTTGATGACAGCCAGAATGGAGGGCTAGGACTTTCTCTTTCTCGCTAGCATTTTTGCGCCAGCATTGCACCCTCGTCACCGCATTTGCGTATTTCGAAGGGCAATTTTTATTTATTTTTTTCCACTTCAGAATAGTTCAATGCTTCATTCTTAGTCGTTCTTGGGTGTTTTTAGCTGTGTGTTTTGCGTAATGATCATGTTGGAGGACGCATGACTGACAGCTGAGACCAAAATGTCTGATGCGAAGCAGCAAATTTCGGTCAATAATGGCATGCTGGTAAATGAGCTTTTCATTTTACCCTGCACAAACCAGTGCCAGATGCAGTAAAGCAGCCAAGTAATACAACCAAGGCTTGTCTATGTTTCACAGTAGGGACAGTATTCTGTTCTTAATTTTCATGTCTATAAGCACAGATACTGTACAGACATTTGTGTCTTGTCAATATGTATTTTGCTAAATCCATTCTTGTCAGTTTCAATTTATTTGAGTGACCATTTTTGGGTTGTCTTTCTTCAATGGAAATGTAGCAATAATTTTGCCCGTGTGTGTATATACTGTCAGAATACACGTACAATTACACTTGTGCAAAATATGAGGAAACAAAATATGAAATTATACCTAAACAAAGATAAAAGTATTGCCTTTATTGATATTGTGTCCTGATCAGTGTTTTGTTTATCTTTGGTTTTTGGTAGAACGTACAAGGTACAAGGTACTTTTATTGTCAATTCTACAATAGACACATATAGAGGATTGAACTTATAGTACTGAAGGGCCCACAATGCTAAAAATGAATAATAATTGTAGCGGATATGCTCCCACAAGCGGCACGGTGAGTGACTGGTTAGAGCGTCTGCCTCACAGTTCTGAGGACCGGGGTTCAAATCCCGGCCCCGCCTGTGTGGATTTGAATGTTCTCCCCATGTCTGCGTGGGTTTCCTCCCACATCCCAAAAACATGCATGCTAGGTTAATTGACAACTCTAAATTGCCCGTAGGTGTGAATGTGAGTGTGAATGGTTGTTTGTTTATATGTGCCCTGCGATTGGCTGGCATCCAGTTCAGGGTGTACCTCGCCTCCTGCCCGAAGATAGCTGGGATAGGCTCCAGCACGCCCGCGACCCTTTGAGGATAAGCGGCTCAGGATGGATGGATGGATGGATGCTCCGGCAATTGGAGGTGCCACAGGGACTCCCAACCACTTGATAACCCCATTCCTCCACGCTACCCTGCCTGGTGTACAGTGGACCTTAACTTAATTAGCAGTTTCCCGTCAAATCTTGATTCCTGGCTTCAAAAGACTCCTTCCCCATCCAAAAGGTTGAGGGACCCTCCCTCCAAGAAGACTATTTGGTTAATATTCAAACATGCACATAAGGCGTCACCCACTGGCGTTGAGAGGAACTGCAAGCTTGAACCCATGGACTTGACTTTGATGTTTGTCAACTGAAGATAAAATGTCCGTTTTGATATCTTACGAACTCTGTAGAAATATTCCAAATGTATGCCTTGGTGTCTGTGTCACTATTGTGTCAGTTTTACAGGTCCTCTGCAAGTGTTTGAGAACTGTTCCTCGTGATTTAAAATCAAACGGTACGAAATGTTGTATTGAACAATAAGCAACCGATCTGCCATGACCAAAGTTTAAAAACAATGATTCTAGGCGTGAGAGTACAAAGTTGGGAGTGTTTTAGATTAATATGATTTCTAAACCCATTGTATGGTTCAAAAGTCTAGCCATTCAAGCTGATGGGTGTGGTCTCCCTCCAGTCTCTCTGTCCACCTTTGGACACACCCTCTGTTGTATTTAAACTCTGGCCCTCTTTTTCTTGCTCTTGGCTCTCTCTCTTCTTGCTCTTCAGCTCCTTGGTTCCTTCTTTTGTTTGCATTGTCCTCGGGCGCCTGCTGAGGGCCAGAGCTCAGCCGGCCACCAGTTCAACCGACGGGTAAGTTACGAGCGCATCCAAACAGGACAACAACTTTCCTTTTCCATTTATTTTAGTTTTTTATTCTTGTGCATCTTTTTCCTTCAACCAAACCTGCTTCGTTTCCGCCTGACGTCCGGACCACTCCCCAAAGACCAGCCGAACTGCATTTTGCAGTTCAGCTTTTTCTCCGACGCAATTGCGCTCCAACAACCGGCTGCTGCACCCGTGCAGACTGATAAATTTGAATTTATTTCATTTGAACGTACATCGGTTGCACGTGATTAAAAATATGTTAAAATCACATAATTTACCCTTCTTCTCCTAAAAAAAAAAAAAAAAGTTATTTTAACACATTTTAATCATGTGCAACCAATGTATTCGTTCAAATTAAATTAAGTACATTCAAAGGATGTGCTGGAGTCACGAAGCGATTGTGAGGGCAATAGCCAGCATAAATGATCGCCTTGATCAATTAATAGGTGTCGTCACAAATATCAGTGGTTCATTAAATATACTGGTTAACAAATGAATTCTGAGTCCTTGCCTCAATTACATTGTTGAAATAAAATGTTGTCGGGCATTAATTGTTCATCAGTGCTAAATGTTCATGTGTCTCTGATGTGCAGATTTATGATAACAGTTTCCCAGCTCACCTCTAAGTGTCGCCAAAGCACCAAAAGCTGTAGAAACATGCGTACACCAGCCATGCAGTTGGCGTGAGGGACCGCACATTTCCACGGTCATTTCACTCTTGATACATCTGACCTTTGCCGTGAAAAAGAACGTACGCCATGTTTTTGTGCGTACGCACCTTTTGTACATAAGGCCCCTGGTCACCAGGAGGGGGTGGAGACTTGTGTGCAGGTGTGCTGTTGTGTGCCTCAAAGTGAGCAAAGAAGATGTTTAGCTCTTTCAACAGGGAGGTGGAGCTGTCACAGATCTGTGGTGAGGATTTGTAGTCTGTAATGGTCTGAATACATCGCCATAGACTCCTGGCGTCACTGCTGTTACTGAAGCGGTGGGCGATCCTCCTGGAGTACTCCCTCTTGGCCTCCCCAATGCCACAGGACAGATTGGCCCTAGCTGTCCTCAGGCCCTCCTCATCCCAAGAACTAAAAGCAGTGTTGCGGACCTTCAGTAGTCTGTAGACCTCCGCTGTCAGCCATGGCTTCTGATTAGCACGAACAGTGATGGACTTCGTGGTGGTGACATCATCCATGCACTTGCTAATGTCGGCGGTAACAGTCGCCGTGTACTCCTGAAGGTCAGTGATGGAGTTGTGGTGGCAAAACAGTCTTGAAGCGCCTCTAGGGACCCTTCTGGTCACACTCGTACATGTTTCCTAACTGGTTGGGTGACTTTAACCAGTGGACTGTAACCTGGCATTAGCATGACAGTGAGTTGATCTGAGGCGGGGGAGGGGAAGGGCCTTGTAGGTTCCTGTCAGGGAGGTAAAAACATTGTCCAGAGTGTTATTTCCCCGTGTTGGAAAATCAATGCTTGAGTAGAGTTTTGGAAACACAGTCTTGGGGTCAGCATGGTTGAAATTCTCAGCCAGGATGAAGAAAGCATCTGCTGCTGCTGATATGATGGTATAGTTCACTCAGTGCCTCACTCCTTTTGTTATTATTGGAGCTGGGAGGGATGTAAACAGCCACAAGCAGTATAGCAGTAAATTCCCTCGGTAAATAAATGGCCGGCACTTCAGAACCATAAACTCCAGTAGTGGTGAGCAGTGTTGACTGACCAAGAAAGCGTCCCGGCAACAGGCAACGTTGACGTCAACACAGAGCCCGTATGTTGGCTAACATGATGGTGGGAATTGCCGGCTTGTGTGGTTTAGGTGCTAGCCTTTCCCGGATACCTCCACGCATGGCCCCGCTTCTCCTTCCTCCTTCGCCGTTCGTGGCGCCTCCACCGTGGGCGCAAAGCAGGAGTGGGGGTCGGAGTTGTTATAGGCACCCGGACCAGACTGCAGTTCCGTAGCTCCTCAGTGAGAGTAGATTTTAACTCCGTAAAAGTAGCTCTGCCTATGTCGAACAGAAACCTATGACTGTATCTGCGCCTTGGGACATGTAGACTTGACAAAGACGGGCTAAAACACTCTGACATATAAGACAATAGACACAAAAACACATTCAGTCGGGACAGAGAGAAGCCACTGTGTGTGCATGCGCCGCCATTACACCTGTAAGGTGGTTCAGATCACTTCAGTTTCCTGTTGTGATCTAGTTTTGGTTTGTTTTCCTGTCGTCCTAGTCTGCTCCTCTTGTCTTTGTTTCTACCTATTCTTGTCATCCCTACCCCTCTAGGGTATCAACCAACCAGCTCTCTCCAACCACTCGTGTCTTGTCCAGGTGTGCCTTATTGTCTGGTCAGTCTGTTTGTATTTAGTTCCCTGTTTTTCATTCAGTCAGTCTCTGACCATTGTCAAATGTTGCCTGTCCTGTCGTATTTTGTGCTAAATCCGTTCCCCATGTTTATTTATTTGTATGCCAGTTGTTTTTTACTTTACATTATATATATTTCATTCCTGCTACACCATACCTTGATTTACTGTTTTTGTAATAAATACTTTTTTGAGATTCCCTTGAACTGCTGCCTTTCTTTTCTGTTTTGTGCTTACCTTATGCCTCCTCAATACTGTATCACGACGAACCCCCAAACTTGACAGATTGTTCATTATTAATGTACTCCATGTGGTCGAACGGCACGGTGATAACTGGTTAGCACATCTGACTCGCAGTTCGGAGGACCAGGGTTCAAATCCCGGCCCTGCCTGTGTGGAGTTTGCATGTTCTCCCCGTGCCAGCGTGTGTTTTCTCCGGGTACTCCTGTTTCCTCCCACATCCCAAAAACATGCATGGTAGGTTGATTGAAGATCTATATTGCCCGTAGGTGTGAATGTGAGTGTGAATGGTTGTTTGTTTATATGTGCCCTGCGATTGGCTGGCGACCAGTTCAGGGTTTACCCCGCCTCTCGCTCAAAGATAGCTGGGATAGGCTCCAGCACACCTGCGACCCTAGTGAGGAGAAGCGGTAGAGAATATGGATGGATGGATGTGGTTGAACTAAACATCATCAAACTATTGAGTGCTTCTAATATTTTACTGAGTTATGAAAGACTGTAATGCTAAATGAAGTAGCCCCAAATATAAATATCAACCAAATTAATAACATCAATTTGTCTTTGGACGTGCTGATTTAGTCATGAGTTTTGGTGTATGATTATGTGTACAAATACTACCTGCTGCAAAAAAAAACATGCCTGCTTCTCTCCACTCTATTTCCAATTATCCCCGCCACTCTTATTTTTATCCTCACACCTACTCATATGAAGACACACACAAACACATAGCCTACACACTGCACTGTGCAATTAGGTACTTATCTTGGTTCTGTTCTGCATTGTGACTTGACACCATTGTTTGTCCTAATACAACCACACACAACTCTTTGAGGTTGGCTCTTTATCATTGTGTTGCACATCCACTCCGTTGGCAGTCTTTTGTCTACAAAGCTCTTTGTGACAAAGTGCATGCTGACCAACTCTTTTCAACACTTCTGGACAGAGTTACTGTGTGTCTTTGGGGGAGAATTAATGTTAATGGGCATAAGCCTGATTATGGTAGAATCAGAATCATTACAAAAGAAGCTATAAATAAACAGAAGTTTCAGTAATACAGCCCTTGGCCCTGATAGACTCAAATAAACTAACGCGTTACTTGAAATGCATGCCTCAGTCACTTATAATCTGGCATTACTCACTGGCATCACACATTAAGGTCAAGCAGCAATATCCTGACGGCACATACTGTACTTTCACCAACACACCTCTGTGCTCTGAGCGCAGCACCTTTTCTTTTCTTTAAACACAAAAAACATATTTTTAACTACGTATTTCTGGAGCTGTTGAGTGGGTGTGGGTAGAGAATGTTTTAGGTGTTGTGCCATTTTCAGTCTGTTCAGCAAAGGGTCCAGTAAGGTTTAACAAAAACCTATTAAGCAGAAATTTAGCTTGTATATGAAAAAAGAAATTACTACCTAGGTAGGTCGAACTATACAATATCCTCTCATTGTTTATGAGCTCACAATGACAATGATTCCAATACCATAGACAAAAGATCATGATTCATTGTAAAACTGAAATCAAATTATATTCTAGTACTGTACAGTAAATGTATCAGTATAAATCAGCTCATATGTCATGTTATGCCAGCTGTTGCTTGGCCAGATAGGGGCAGCCATGGCCAGGTGACATGCATGTGATAGAGGAGACACAGGTTAAAAAAAGCACATAAAATCGCATTAGCCAGTCATGCACGGTGGACGACTGGTTAGAGCGTCAGCCTCACAGTTCTGAGGTGCGGGGTTCAATCCCCGTCCCCGCCTGTGTGGAGTTTGCATGTTCTCCCCGTGCCCGCGTGGGTATTCTCCGGGCACTCCGGTTTCCTCCCACATCCCAAAAAACATGCATTAATTGGAGACTCTAAATTGCCCGTAGGCATGACTGTGAGTGCGAATGGTTGTTAGTTTCTATGTGCCCTCCGATTGGCTGGCAACCAGTTCAGGGTGTACCCCGCCTCCTGCCCGATGACAGCTGGGATTGGCTCCAGCACGCCCGCGACCCGGGTGAGGAGAAGCGGCTCAGAAAATGGATGGATGGATGGATGAAAAAAGAAATTATTATCAAGGTAGGTCGAACTATACAATATCCTCTCATTGTTTATGAGCTCACAATGACAATGATTCCAATACCATAGACAAAAGATCATGATTCATTGTAAAACTGAAATCAAATTATATTCTAGTACTGTACAGTAAATGTATCAGTATAAATCAGATCATATGTCATGTTATGCCAGTTGTTGCTTGGCCAGATAGGGGCAGCCATGGCCAGGTGACGTGCATGTGATAGAGGAGACACAGGTTAAAAAAAGCACATAAAATCGCATTAGCCAGTCATGCACGGTGGCCGACTGGTTAGAGCGTCAGCCTCACAGTTCTGAGGTGCGGGATTCGATCCCCGGCCCCGCCTGTGTGGAGTTTGCATGTTCTCCCCGTGCCTGCGTGGGTTTTCTCCGGCCACTCCGGTTTCCTCCCACATCCCAAAAACATGCATTAATTGGAGTCTCTAAATTGCCCGTAGGTGTGACTGTGAGTGCAAATGGTTGTTTGTTTGTATGTGCCCTGCGATTGGCTGGCAACCAGTTCAGGGTGTACCCCGCCTCCTGCCCGATGATAGCTGGGATAGGCTCCAGCACGCCCGCGATCCTAGTGAGGAGAAGTGGCTCAGAAAATGGATGGATGGATGGATAATGAAGTTCTCTGCCCCCTACATCAAATGCCTTGGGTAAAGCTCTACTCAAGTGTCTAATGCCACTCTTTTTTTAGTTTATTTTATTGTGATTGGTCACATCCCAAAAGCATGCGTGGTAGGTTGATTGAAGACTCTAAATTGCACGTAGGTCTGAATGTGAGTGCGAATGGTTGTCTGTGTATATGTGCCCTGTGATTGGCTGGCGACCAGTTCAGTTCCCTCTCGCCCGAAGATGGCTGGGATAGGCTCCAGCACGCCTGTGACCCTTGTGAGGTTAAGCGGTACAGAAAATGGATGGATGGATGGATGTGATCGGTACAATAACGTTATCTTTAATCTGTACCTTTATATTTCTCACCTGAGAGGCAGGCATTTATTATCATTACCAATGTGAAGTGTTCACTCGTACATTCTCTAATAAATTTTACACTCTTTTGTTCAATTCATATAATATAAAAAACAAAAGTGTTGCATTGATATTTTCGGTGAGTGTAGTTTCTTCATCTCACCAACAAGAGATGCAAATACACAAACAAGCATGTACAGTTCCTGAATCCACTTCAAAGCACAAACCACACAGCCACCTCTGTCATCTGTCACTATAAAAAGACAACATTGTCTCACAGCGTGACTGATATTGAATCAGCCAAATGGGTCCAAGGCAATGGCTCAAAAAGACAACAATCACAGTTGCACACAAATAAAATCATGAGCAGAAACAACCACACAATCTAATTTGTGTATGCTGCACACAGAATAAAAACCCACACAAACTAAATAATACTAATCTGGTCTCTTACAGCCATATACGGTAGAAAGAAAGAGCTGTTGAAAAACATTCACAGCTTAGAGCAAAAAAAAACGCTTTGCACAAAAGGAAAACAGCAGGAGAGAACAAAATATATACATTTAAAATCTACAGCAAGATACTAAAATCGTAGAATGGTTCATCTGATAAATAAATGGGGAGAGCTCATAGTACAGTAAACCATATGAGATGTGCATACGGGGCCTGCAGTGTGTGTATAAGGAGAAATAAACTACAACCCAAGTAAATATACAACTAAAACCCAGAAGTTTGGGGTGATAGTTAAAACGTGTTTTTTTGTCCCCCAAATAACTTTTATTTATAAGCCCAACAGAAGCATATGAAAAGGGCCTGGGGTAAAGGTTTTTTGTTTGTTTTTTGTCTTCTGTCTCATGTAAATGAGGCACTTTTGAGTTCCCAGTATTGCTCAAAAACAGATATGCAAGTAGTGCATGGTGGCGAGACTACTACAGTGAGTGCACGAGTAATGTATAATTGGCCCGACAGAGATGTGACAAGTCTCAAGACAGAATTGGTAGCATGCTACAGTGGAATTGTAAGTGAACACATTTTAATCATGTCCAACTGGAAATTAAGTCCTTTTTTCAATGATAGGAGCTAGGGATGAGCCACAAGTATAAGCGAACAGCAAGACCCCACAAAAAAATATTTGTGTTTTCACCCATGGAGTCAATCAGCACTTCATCACCATACAAAATACAATCCAACCATTTTTTCATCATCTCTTTCCAATTACCACTTTTTTTTCGTCAAATAAAACATTTATAGGATGAAATTAAACAATATTTAAATACAGGACAGAATTAAAACTTGATAATACTGTCGTTGTTTTTGCTTGACAAAATTAATCTAACTGCTAATTTTTAAGATGTACTGTAAATGCACACAGCAGTTAAGTCACACATACACTAGACATGCGAAGATAACAAGCTGTTATTTCCCAACTCACTCAGGCAGCCAATAAAATCATTCCAGTGGTGAGCACGCCCACAGCTATTTTTAACCAATGAAGGATGACTATCTGCCTGACAGACTCCTTCTGATGACCAGTTAGATGCACAAGAGTTGGTGCCAACATAGCCACCCCCCCCCCCCCCCCCCACCTCTCCTCCATTTCCAACTATCACCACACTCATTCTTTCAGTTTAGCTGTTCCATAGACCAAAAGGCTAATAATTATCAGAAGAGAGCAGAGTCCATGGAATGCATGGCCTTGCAAGCTGGGCTGACAACCCTGTTCTTGGTAATACGTGTCATTTCCCCCTGCTTCCAGTACTTAATGAATGAAAACATTTAACTTGCCAATCTTTTTCCTCTCGCTCAAAAGGGGCTTTTTTGCCTCCTGGTACGACATCGCCATAATTCAGTCATATTATGTTCTCTTCATTTGTTTGTTTTCTACTCAAGATACTTGAGAACAAATCTTCAGTTGCTTTAGTTTTTTTGTCTGAATAATTTTCTCCCCTCTCCAGTTTTTCTGACCCAAGTGATCTCTCTCAAGCCCTCTTGCAACATCATCTTTTCAACTACAAACTGTTTTCTTGTCCTTGGAAGCTGGACACTTTCCGTGCAAACTTGCTCTTCTCACTCGTTCTGGACAGTGGGTTTTAAAACACTTTCCCAGCCTCCCTCATCAACCCTCTTTCTTCCTCTAGTCTTCTATACCCCCTAGCCTTTCAGCACAAAACACAGCGCCATTTTTTTCTAAAACTTCCCCCCCAATCTCTCTTTTATTCTCCTGTTTTGAGGCCCAGACCTAATTATCTCCTGTTCTACAGAAACCACACACACAACTTCACAGCACTTGCAGTGGGAAAAGCCTGTGGGAAGCATCGCAGCTGTAAGTGACTAATGTTTGTTCTCCCTTTGGCCGATCACCTCTAATCCAGTCAGCAAGGCACAAATAGACAAATAGATTGGAAAGCAAAATTTAAGGTTTAAAAAGTCAACTAAAACTTTGTACAATGTACCTTTGTACACATTGTTGTGAGTATATCTGAAAAAATACTTTGACAGTTACTGACAGAAAAGTGACTAGTCTAATTTAAATTTCAGTCGACTTGTAAAGTGCTTTTCAGGAAACTCAAAGACGCTTTACAATTGCACGCATTATTCATTCATTCATTCTGTCACACCCTGGTGTTGGTAAACTACTTGTGTAGCCACAACTGCTCTGGGGCAGTCTGACAGAAGCATGGCTGCCATTCTATGCCTACGGCCCTTCCGACCACCTCCACCAATAATCCATTTGAAAGCAATGTGGGTTCAGTGTCTTGCCCAGGAACATAACGACGACATGCGCTCGGGCATGGATACGAACAACCGACCCTCCGATTGCAGGGCGTACGCTTATCCCTTGTGCCATGCCGTACCCGAATGTGTCTTTTACAACCCGAATTCCAATTAAGTTGGGACGTTGCGTTAACCATAAAGACAGAATACAATGATTTTCAAATCATGTTCAAACTATATTTAATTGAATACACTACAAAGACAGGATATTTAATGTTCAAACTGATAAACATTATTCTTTTTAGTAGACTTTACATTGATTTTATCGGGCTGATCGGTATCGGCCGATATTTAGCATTTTATGCTGATCGGCTGATCAGCTTTAATGTCATCATTTGCCAATCCGATAAATGAGGAAACTCATTTCGGCCGCTTGTATCCGGGATCTTGTTCTTTCAGTCACGACCCACAGCTCGTGACCATAGATGAGGGTAGGAACGTAGATCGACCGGTAAATCGAGAGCTTCGCCTTCCGGCCTAGCTCCTTCTTTCCCACAACGGATCAATACAAAGTCCGCATCACTGCAGACGCTGCACTGATCCGCCTGTCGATTTCCCGTTACATTCTTCCCTCACTCGTGAACAAGACCCCAAGATACTTGAACTCCTCCACTTGGGGCAGGATCTCATCCCCGACCTGGAGAGGGCACGCCACCCTTTTCTGACTGAGGACCATGGTCTCAGATTTGGAGGTGCTGATTCTCATCCCAGCCGCTTCACACTGAGCTGCGAACTGCTCCAGTGAGAGTTGGAGGTCACGGCTTGATAAAGCCAACAGAACCACATCATCTGCAAAAAGCAGAAATGCAATACTGAGGCCACCAAACCGGACCCCCTCTAACGCCTCGGCTGCGCCTAGAAATTCTGTCCATAAAAGTTATGAACAGAATCGGTGGCAAAGAGCAGCCTTGGTGGAGTCCAACCCTCACCGGAAACGAGTCCGACTTACTGCCGGATATGCGGACCAAACTCTGACTTTGGTCGTACAGGGACCGAATAGTCCGTATCGGGGGGTTCGGTACCCCATACTCCCGAAGCACCCACCACAGGACACCCCGAGGGACACGGTCGAACGCCTTCTCCAAGTCCACAAAACACATGGAGACTGGTTGGGCGTTCCCATGCACCCTCGAGGACCCTGCTAAGAGTGTAGAGCTGGTCCACTGTTCCACGGCCAGGACGAAAACCACACTGCTCCTCCTGAATCTGAGATTCAACTTCCCGACGGACCCTCCTCTCCAGCACCCCTAAATAGACCTAACCAGGGAGGCTGAGGAGTGTGATCCCGCTGTAGTTGGAACACACCCTCCGATCCCCTTTCTTAAAGAGGGGGACCACAACCCCAGTCTGCCAATCCAGAGGCACTGTCCCCGATGTCCACGCGATGTTGCAGAGGCGTGTCAACCAGGACACCCCTACAACATCCAGAGCCTTGAGGAACTCCGGGCGAATCTCATCCACCCCCGGGGCCTTGCAACCGAGAAGCTTTTTAACCACCTCGGTGACCTCAACCCCAGAGATAGGAGAGCCCGCCTCAGAGAACCCAGACTCTGCTCCCTCATGGGAAGGCGTGTCGGTGGAATTGAGGAGGTCTTAGAAGTATTCTCCCCACCGGCTCACAACGTCCCGAGTCTAGGTCAGCAGCGCCTCATCCCCACTATACACAGTGTTGATGGTGCACTCCTCCCCCCTCCTGAGACGCCGGATGGTGGACCAGAATTGCCGTCCGGAAGTCTTTCTTTATGGCCTCACCGAACTCCTCCCATGCCCGAGTTTTTGCTTCAGCGACCACCAAAGCTGCATTCCGCTTGGCCAGCCGGTACCCATCAGCTGCCTCAGGAGTCCCACAGGCCAAAAAGGCCCGATAGGACTCCTTTTTCAGCTTGACGGCATCCCTCACTGTTGGTGTCCACCAACGGGTTCGGGGACCCGACCGACTACAGGCACCAACCACCTTACGGCCACAGCTCCGGTCGGCCGCCTCAGCAATGGAGGCGCGGAACATGGTCCACTCAATATCCCCCGCCTCCCCCGGAACATGAGCAAAGATCTGTCGGAGGTGGGAGTTGAAACTCCTTCTGACAGGGGATTCCGCCAGACGTTTCCAGCAGACCCTCACAATACGTTTGGGCCTGCCACATCGGACCGGCATCTTCCCCCACCATTGGAGCCAACTCACCACCAGGTGGTGATCAGTTGACAGCTCCGCCCCTCTCTTCACCCGAGTGCCCAAGACATGAGGTCGCAAGTCCGATGACACGACCACAAAGTCGATCATCGAACTGCGACCTAGGGTGTCCTGGTGCCAAGTGCACGTGTGGACACCCTTATGCTTGAACATGGTGTTCGTTATGGACAAGCCGTGATGAGCACAGAAGTCCAACAACAGAACACCGCTCGGGTTCTGATCGGGGGGGCCGTTCCTCCCAATCACGCCCTTCCAGGTCTCACTGTCATTGCCCATGTGAGCATTGAAGTCCCCCAGCAGAACGATGGAGTCTCCAGCGGGAGCGCTCTCCAGCACCCCCTCCAAGGACTCCAAAAAGGGTGGGTACTCTGAACTGCTGTTTGGTGCATAGTCACAAACAACAGTCAGGATCCGTCCCCCCACCCGAAGGCGGAGGGAGGCTACCCTCTCGTCCACCGGGGTGAACCCCAACGTACAGGCGCCGAGCCGGGGAGCAATAAGTATACCCACACCTGCTCGGCGCCTCTCACCGTGGGCAACTCCAGAGTGGAAGAGAGTCCAACCCCTCTCGAGAGGACTGGTACCAGAGACCAAGCTGTGCGTGGAGGCGAGTCCGACTATATCTAGTCGGAACCTCTCGACCTCACACACCAGCTCGGGCTCCTTCCCTGCCAGAGAGGTAACATTCCACGTCCCTCGAGCCAGCTTCTCTCGCCAGGGCACCCCATGGGTGCAGGCCCGGCCACCAGGCGCTCTCCTTCGAGCCCCACCTCCAGGCCTGGCTCCTGAGGGGGGCCCCGGTGACCCGTGTCCGGGCAAGGGAAACCTGAATCCATAATTTGTCATCTTCATAAGGGGTCTTTGAGCCGTGCTTTGTCTGGTCCCTCACCTTGGATCTGTTTGCCATGGGTGACCCTACCAGGGGCGTGAAGCCCCAGACAACTTAGCTCCTAGGATCATTGGGACACACAAACCCCTCCACCACGATAAGATGACGGCTCAAGGAGCGGAAAACAGAATACAATGATTTGCAAATCATGTTCAAACTATATTTAATTTAATACACTACAAAGACAAGATATTTAATGTTCAAACTGATAAACATTATTGTTTTTAGTAGACTTTACACCGATTTTATCGGGCTGATCGTTATCGGCCGATATTTAGCATTTTATGCTGATCAGCTTTAATGTTATAATTTGCCGATCTGATCAATGGCGTCATTGATCGGCTTCGCAAAAGACATTTACTCCACGTCGCCATCGTGTACAGTATATTTGAATCCAAAAGCTGGTTTATTTTTAGTCTAGTCACGTGTCTTTTGACGTAGTACTGTAAATATATGAGTTATTTATAAAAAAAATAAATAAAAAACGTTGGCGGTGTGGGTCAGACAACACGTAATTCCTGGTTCAGACTCCAAGACAAATTTGGTCAGACGACTGCAATAAAATCTTGTATACCACCACATTCCGTCTTTTACGATCACGGGGCTTTATCTTGTCAACTCAAACGCAACCGGATACACGTGTTACCACGGCCTAGACAACAACAATTGATCATGTCGTGTGTAATATAAGAACAAAATGGGGAAAAACGTGTGCTGGTGGTCACCGGTGCTCGGTAGAGGACTTTAATTCAAGGCTTGCTTGAGGTATGTTCACGTACTTTTAATACGATACGGCTCGCAAGCAGGCAATAAAACTTAATGTAGCCTAGCAAGCTAGTACTAGCACAAAGGCTTCTGCCAAATCATGCTCTAAAATTTCGGTGTGTGTGAAGAAATTTAATTACCATGTCTTAATTTAATTACAGTAAGTTAGCACCCATTATTTATGTCATATTGTAATGTTGGTTTGACCTCAATGATTAAAATACATGACCTGACAAGATATTTTTGAAGAAACTCAGTATACAGTACACAAGTATATACAGTAAATGAACAAGTCATTTAAATGGACACATTGCTCCATCTTGTGATCGGATCAGTGATCGGTTATCATTTTTTTAAAACTCGCTGATCGGTGATCGGCCCCAAAAATCCTGATCTTGTAAAGCCTAATTATATTAGTACTGGTGCTTCTGCTCAGTTGGGCAGCTAGCGAACATTTCTCCAAAGAAGAGGCTACGTGTCCTTGCTCCTTGCTTCAAGCTGTTTTTTACTCACTCCTGTCAACAAAAAAATATTTAATTTGTGTGTGGAATTTAGAAAAGCAGACAAGCGTGCTGCAGTAGACTGTAACATACTTTATTGAGCCTATGCCCCTCCCCCACACCCAGTTCAGCAAGCGCGGAGGGACATTACATGAAGCCACGATGGAGACAAAAGTCTGATCCACAATATGCTACAATACCCAGTTGAAGTTTCTTGTATGAATCTGACACATTAAACATAAATAACTGCAGTAAGCATTGTGTAGTATAATTAAGCACTAAAATGTTCAACGACACCACATAATTTGGTCAAATAAAAGCTCCGCTCGCTTAATGCTAACATAACGCAAAACAAAATAGACAAACTAACAAACTTTTTGTTAGTTTGTCTATGAATGTGCCTCCGTAGCTGAGGGCTCTGTCTAACAATATAGCCGATTGCCCTTTTTTTTAGGCCGTACGCACCCATATCACTGTACAGTACAAAATTATTGTTTTGTTGTTGTTTTTTGTGGCCTAAAACGCCCAGTACAGTACATAGTTATTGAAAATAAATGTAAAAAAAAAATGCTTGAAAATGTTTGAAAGTTCCACATTTTATCCAAACTTATCACACTGGTCTGCTTGGTCATGGTGACATTGTTGACGCACAGTACTCATCGTAGGCAAGTCGCTTTCATGAGAAGTGAGGAATTAGTGTGCTTTCTTGTTCCAAATCAGTTGCCAAAGGTGAATGGCTTGACAAAAAAAAAAAAAAAAGAATTTTTTGTCAAGCCATTACTGTACCAAAAATAGTATGTTCCAGATTCCTAAGACTTGTGTTTTGCATTTCTCAGAGCCATGCCGCTCTCTCTCTCCCAGCGCTCTAAGGGACAATAGACAATAGATAGAACCATCATGACATGGCCGCCACGTCAATGCCCCACATTCAATATGGTCGCCGGGTAGGCACGTCTTTTGTAATTGGATCTAGTCATATTGTATACCTGTGAGCCGGAAATATGTCAGTCCCATTCTCTTCCTGCATTGCCCCACAGTGTCAGTAAACAACTTTGGCCAATTCTGGAACTGACAGACTTTGTCAACAGCATTTTCAGTGACAAATGGAAAATTTTTGGACACATTGTTCAGTCCCGACCGTCCATTTTAACCAATATACGTTATATCGGGGTCTGTTTTATCAAGGTTCCACTGTATATATGAATATGTACAAAAAAGAGCATGGATGTTTTTATGTCTTTATGTTTTATAGTTTGTCAGTTTTTTTGTTTTTTGTGTATTATTTTTTTTGACAGTGGCCTCTCGGATACGGAATTTCGGTCATCTGTATGTTTCACATATAGCATACATGCAAATCGACTGATTTCGGTGAAATTCGGCGTTGCTGTTCACGTCGCTGTCGTCATAGGCTGTTTCGTACTTTTTTAATCCGTTACAAGGATCTAAATGTCGCCCGCTAATTTTATTTATCAATTACTGCTTATTTATTAATATTGCATGGGCGAGACTACGACTTCGACTTCCGCATTGAGCGCTGTTTTCGCCAATCTAACTTAAGCGCTAGTGACGTTTAAGTCTTGTTCACCAAACAAACAACAAAAGAAAGTCACATGACCTCACACGTCTTCTTTTGTGCTTCCCAGGCATCGGTATTAATACTAGATAAGCCAGCCCGGCTGATCGTCATGCCTAAATGGCCACCATTTTGGGAAGGTCGTCGTTACCATGAAGGCAATGGCGCGCTCCTCTTGTTTACATTTAGACGAGCAAAAGCAACAGCTTTCATGTATTGTAGTATTTGTCTGGCACTGTCTGACCAAACGTGGATATTTCACTTCACTTAAAACTTGAGAAACACCATGCAGTAAATTGCAAATGTTTTTTTTTTGTTTTTTTTTATTGTTTGTGATATTTACTCAGTACTTTAGTAATTATTTCACTGTGTACTTTTTACTCTTACTCAAGTATTTTTTGGAGGACTACTTTTTACTTTTAATTGAGTCACATTATTGTCAAGTAACACTACACTTACTTGACTACAATATTTAGCTACTCTACCCACCTCTGGAGCGGACATCCTCTATTGCTACTCTTACGTTTAAACAACATTTTTGCTCATCAGATCAGCCAGTGTCGTATTTGTGGCACTGGACTTTTCTAATTTCGTGTTGAGGTGCTACGGGTCGTGGCCCTGGTTGTGGTCCCAGCGGAAACGCGAAGCACACGTAACATCGGCGACAAGAGCTGATCCTAGTACATCTTGTATTAATTAAGAAACGCTCCTACAATTATCTAATTAGTTTACGGATGTTAATGTTAAATGTATTAACCGACGGAGCGATGTTAGGGATTATGTCACAACATAGAATGAACTAATTTAAAATTCTGACATGGCCAATAAAAACAGAAAAATATTGTACTTAATATTTTCCTGCAGGGGCGTAACGGTGGACGACTGGTTAGAGCGTCAGCCTCACAGTTCTGAGGACCGGGGTTCAATCCCCGGCCCCGCCTATGTGGAGTTTTCATGTTCTCCCCGTGCCTGCGTGGGTTTTCTCCGGGCACTCCGGTTTCCTCCCACATCCCAAAAACATGCATGAATTGGAGACTCTAAATTGCCCGTAGGTGTGAATATGAGTGCGAATGGTTGTTTGTTTGTATGTGCCCTGTGATTGGCTGGCAACCAGTTCGTGGTGTACCTCGCCTCCTGCCCGGTGATAGCTGGGATAGGCTCCAGCACGCCCTAGTGAGAAGAAGCGGCTCAGAAAATGGATGGATGGATGGATTTTCCTGGAGGATTGATTTGGGATTAGCTTTTGAAGTTGGTAATAGTGAAAAATGAAGTGAAACAGACAATGATTTTAGTAATTTTTTTTCTGGAATGAGTGCATAAAGAGGAGGATGATTTGTGTGGCACACCTTGAAGCAGCCATCAGGTGCAGGTGGAGATGGGCCTGGTTCAAGTTGGAGGCCAAAACAAAAAAGCAAAGAAATTAGGCAAATTTAACTTTAATCTTAAATTTGTACTTGAGCTGTGTAAATAAGTGTATTTCTGTGTGAAGAAAATTTGTTGATTTTGCCTTATTGCACTCTTCAGTCTTCCAGATTACTTAATTTATGTGAAAATTAAAAACATTTTAAAAAATTTAAAAAACCCAGACCCCCCCTACAATGTTTTTTTTTTTTTGGTCACCTTTTTCATCCCTTCAGTCTTTGCATATCTGATGAAGTGAGGACTGAAAATAAATGCTACCATACCACAGGGGTGGATCTAATTATTTAAAAAACTCATGATGAATGTTAAGCATGAATTCACAAGCAGCATATAGGCAATACGAGTGATTCTCAACTGGTGGGTCAGCACCCAAAAGTGGGTCACAGAGTCATTTTGGGTGGGTCGCGGACAGTTAGTCAACAATTTCTAGCATAATAAATACTGTTAAAACTGTTACATTTGCTTTAGTCTGCAGCCTTCATTTCACAAAAAGAAGACAACATATTGATGTTGCACTTTCCTAAAACGAACAGATCAGTGCCAAAATATTGAATTTTGTACATGTAGTTGTTCATCCTCACTTTCTTAATAAGGTGCTCTGAAAGGCACATTTAATATATAACCATAAGTAGTTATGTTTAAAAAGAGGATATTCATGTTTTCCAGGGCTTTTTTTTTAATAATACATATTCTTTATTGTTTCTAACTTCTGTAAAAGTGGGTCGCGGCTAAGCAACAATACAAAAATGCAGGTCCCAGAGTGACCACAGTTGAGAACCAAAGGGCTACACATCATATATATAATAGGGCATGAAAAAAATAAATGTTGTATCTGTATCTATCTATAGTATCTACCCAGTGGTCAGTCGTCCTCTGCCCAATATTATTTAGAATTACTAAAAATACTAAGAATTTGAAGTTCCATGTTTTGTCGTCTACTAAGTTTAAGGTTTTTGCCGTGGTATTGTTTCAGTATCAGTATTGAGGTACTTTATGCAGGTACTGTATGGTATCGAAGTCCGGATTTGGTATTGTGACAACACTTATCGGAGTTAGGCCCTTGCCAACACAACACCAGTGGTGGCAATAACCTCATACAGTGTAGTGAACATCTTGCATTTTAGTTGTTGGTTCGAGGATTTTGGAATGTCTCGCTTTTTTAAGCCTCATTCACATAAATGACAAGTTCGAGCCTCACAAATCTTCGACCGCCCTCATTTCTACTTGTTGTTGCTGTCGTAAACGTTTCTCTTTGTTCCAATGAATCATCACATTCTCACATAAAATGTCTTAACTTGAGTGTGTTTTCCATGTTTCGTTAGTGTAAAAACAAAAGCTTCTTCTACTGGATTTTCTTATAGCACATACAGGTAATAGTTGTGATGTGGTAATCTTAGGATGTTTACATGCACCTTAAAATGAAAAACATTTAAGTAAGGTTTTTACCTTTTAAATAATTTCTTGTCAGTATTTAATAGTTGTATTGCTTCTATTTGTCAAAACTATTCTCATAAGGGACTAAGGGATAATTGTTTAATCTAACCAATTTACTGTTTTTTAAATGAATTCACATTAATTCAAAAATTCCTTACCTTGTTCAGTCGTCCTCTTTAAATTGCATCACGATCAGTGAGACTCAGAATCATATTTCATTTGTGCTCCTCAGCAGAGATACTGTATTATCACTGCTTTGTCACAAGCTTTTGTAAGTCATCAGTCACACACTGATTACATTAACCCAGAAGCCAATGTTTCCAAAGGGACATAATCTGCGCTGGCAGAAAAGTTTGCTAAGAATCTAATAAAAACACTCAAAACAGTAACAGTATTGTAGTTGATTTTGTACAGCGCTCTAATAGACTTTATTTTCCCTTTCTGGGCTCACATGCAGTTGCAACACACAGTTCCACTCAATATAGACACAATAAAGTCTCAATCTAAATCTAATCAAATAATTTCCCTGTATCTCTCTGTGAAGAAAACACATACACCCACCCACACATGCAGAAACCCGCATAAGGGGCCACTCGAGTGCACCCCAGATGTTCAAATCCCTGCAACAGAAAATGCAGTCAAGGCATTCCAATCGAATCCAATACTGGACATCATTGAGAAACTCTCTAAATAGAACGATGAGAATGGATCGACAGGTACAAGGATCCACAAATGACAGTGTGTCCACCCCTTTCTCAAGAATGTCAGAAGCCCATTTTAAGGAATGAAGCTTCGTCGTTGAGCGAATATGAACACTGTGGCGCCAAGATTCACAAGTGGAGCAATTATTCCAATTTTAAAACTTTTTCTTTGGCTAACACTGCATCTTGTCCCTCTCAGGCCTTTAAATGAGATGAAAGCTATAGAAGGAAATGAGAATGAATCAGCAGACAGAAAACAGGCTCTTTCACGAGCACGAGAATAATTTTAAAACTCTCTTCCACCATGTGTACATAATGAGTGCAAACTGGCAATTCGACACTATGAACAGATTGTATTGAGATGATCAATCATTTGTTTCAGTGATTTATTACAGGCCATTGGAATCAATGCGTTGAAGAATAGTCCATATGACAAGGTATATACTGAATGTTCGATGAACCCACTGGGAGTGTTAGTCGGTGTGCAGATTCTGCTGCACTGCTAGAATAACCGTTAACAGCTGAGAAACAGGCTCATCTGGAGCCACTGAATCATGTATTCATGTAATATGTGTTCATATGTCACTATGGCCATAGCCAAAGCCTATTATCGGCTTAAGTGCACTGAACTGTCTGTATAGTGATGCAACACTAGAGATTGAGGGGTAAAAAAACCACATCACGACTGGATTACAGGGTGAGTAAATTGTTAATAAAGCAGTGTGGGCAGCTGACCATTAAAAATAACAATAATAATAATAATAACAGCTAAATCCTGTGGGCACAATATATTGGAGGATTAGTGCAATGATATAGTAAATACAACAATAGCATTATTAAAATAATGCTTGAAGACAATTCCCTCTTTGAGTTTTACGTGAACGTTAAAGTCACATGATTGCAAAAAAACACCACTTAAATTTTGTCGTGTCCTTGAAAAAAAGCAGTACTATGAGGTCAAACTCAATCTATTCTCAGACTCTAAGAAACTCATGATTTGTTTGGATTTCAAAACCATTTCCCCCAAACAATGAAAATATACTGTAAATAATATGTCCCCAGGTCAAACTGTGACCGTTTAAAACGTTGATTACCCGAGCAAGCTATTTCAATGTAACATAATATAAATGGTCAAACAATAAATCATGTCACGTGTAAAAATACCACTGTTAAGACAAATAACACAGTTAAGTCTTGATTTAAATAATAGATGACAGAATACGAAATGCGTCTCATGCCGATTTCAAGTCTAATCAGGGGTCACAATTTGTGTACTGTAGTATACAAGGGTGAGCGAGAAGCGATTAGCATCTCCCAACCGTATGATGATTGGATTGACTTCCCGTGGGACAGAAATTTGGCCGGCTGCAACATTGATCTCAGCCAGATGAAGCAGCGTTATGACTCAATTTTCCGAACTTGAAGACTTTTTCTATTACTCCATTTTCTATACTGCTTATCCTGAAGCTGGAAGGCCACATCGCAGCCAGCAGAAATCGGGCGAAAGGGAGACTACACCCTGGATCGGTCGGCCATCAATCACAGGGTACACATAGAGACAGACAACTAATCAAACTCACATTCACACAGTCGTTACACAACTCACACAGAAGTCAGGCGAGCGAACCACTGCATCCTCTGTGATAGTAGTAACAGTATACACAAATTTGTTTTTGCTGTACATATAAATATGTACCTACAATGGTCCTCTTGTCTCTTTCTTTGACTTCTAAGCACTGACCAAAGCACAAATGATAAGCGACGCATGACTGGGGTGAAAAAGTCTGATGTTTTGTGCAACTTGAGAGGCATCATTTTTCACAAAAGTTGCACCGCGTTCTGGGTGTTCGACATTAGAAAAGCCTTTGCATTTTTGGGTACTTTTAGCATTCGAGATACTGTAAGAGGATGTTAAGATTTAAATGTCGCTCGGAGTGAACATTTTGAAAGGATAGGATGCGGGTGTGGCGTTATTTTTACTTCTGTAATCTATCTCGTGTGTGACATAAATTTGATGTTTTACATTCAGCTGTTAATATGAACGTGAGTATCGTAGGGTCCAAAACCCAGCTACCTCCATAGATTTTCACAAGGTTTGCTCACAATTCAACGCCCTCCGTGCATGTTGGCGTCTGTGATGTTCTAGAAAGTGAGAGACACAGACTATGCTTATGCTTGAGACTTACTTCATCTGTTTCACGATGGTGCTTTTCCCTGACTCTCCAGCCCCTGCGGGGATGAGAAAAGACAATGTAAACTGGGTGGATTGGAGCACAAAGGTGTGCATGAATGTGTGAGAGACCAAGATGGAGAGAATGAAAAAAGGGGAGGGGGGAGGTGGAAAGAGAGAGAGAGAGAATCACCCTCTTGAGTGAACAAGCTGGTTGGAGATGGCAGAAGGAGGCTGCACCCATTCTTCCCAAACATCCTTTCCATCCCCATGTACCTGGCGCCCATTAATAATTCAGAGGCCAATCAAGGAATCAGTCTACAGTCTCAAGCAAACACGGTGACGCTGCTGGCCATCCACATACCTGGTACATAGTACAAGGAGGCCCACGTTCAATGGATGCATGATCCATCCATCCATCCATTTTCTGAGCCGCTTCTCCTCACTAGGGTCGTGGGCGTGCTGGAGCCTATCCCAGCTGTCATCGGGCAGGAGGCGGGGTACACCCTGAACTGGTTGCCAGCCAATCGCAGGGCACATAGAAACAAACAACCATCCGCACTCACATTCACACCTACGGGCAATTTAGAGTCTCCAATTAATGCATGTTTTGGGGATGTGGGAGGAAACCGGAGTGCCCGAAGAAAACCCACGCAGGCACGGGGAGAACATGCAAACTCCACACAGCCGGGGCCGGGGATTGAACCCCGGTCCTCAGAACTGTGAGGCAGACACTCTATCCAGTCGCCCACCGTGCCGCCTGGATGCATGATGTAATATCAAATTAGGGCGTGTTCAGACGCACTCAAACAACATTCAATGTACTCCATCAATTCCTCAATTCAATCGGTCTTTGTTTTTGTTTTTTGTTTTTTTAAATCTCTGAATCACCTAAGTGGTGGTTCTGCGGAAGCCCTGGCGGATAATCGAAGCCGGGGTTCTCTTACCGAGCAGCAACAGCTTGACATCTTTGGCCGCGGTGAGGCCGTCTTCCTTGAGGTTCTTCTCGATGGCTTTGCTCCGGTCCAGAGCCGCCCTCTCCTCTGCGCTCAAAGTACATCCCATGGTTAAAGAACACAGCTTGATAGCGTGACCGGAATCGAATGGGAATGAAAAAGGCTGGGAATTGGTTGCAAATCCCGGTTTTTGCACTCCTTCGCCTCTCTCGTGCGCTCTCAAAGCGGCGCGGTACTGTTAGAACATTTAAAATCTCGACTCCGCTCGTTTTGCTCCACGGAACAACACCACGTAGCCTCGCCGCACCTATGAGTCTCTCAGACGTGGACTGCAATGGACGCGTTTTTTTTTTTTTTTTTTGGGGGGGGTAGGGGGGGGGTGGATTTCTGACTTCTAAATCACGGCCGGCGGCGGTTCTGTTGGTCTCCACTCCGCGTTACTGGGCTGCTCGCATTATTCGCGTCGACCTTCCTCCGTTCGGATCCTCCGGTGGCAGGGACTCACTGTGGACAAACTGGCGACAGCCTCCCGGTATCTCCCGTAGGGGGCTTGGTTACTTCAGTGGCTCACTTGCAGGTTGCTGACGTCAGAAGGGGCGAAAAAGTGGGAAGATGTGAGGAGAGGGAACCAGCACCACTCGGGTCCTCTCACTGGCGCGGCCTAGTGGCGCAGTCGAGTACAGTTTTGGCCAGCAGACAACCACCACAATTATTGAATTATTGCCTATCAAGGTGTGACTATAGTATTCATCGGAAAAAAATAAGAATAAATAAAATGAAAAAAAATTAAATATATATATATCACCGCGACACGAGTGAGGATAAGCAGTGAAGAAAATGGATGGATGTATATATATATGCTGCCTATCAATATAGTTCCATCCATCCATTTTCTGAGCCGCTTCTCCTCACTAGGGTCGCGGGCGTGCCAGCTATCATCGGGCAGAGGCGGGGTACACCCTGAACTGGTTGCCAGCCAATCGCAGGGCACATACAAACAAACAACCATTTGCACTCACAGTCACACCTGCGGGCAATTTAGAGTCTCCAATTAATGCATGTTTTTGGGATGTGGGAGGTGCCCGGAGAAAACCCACGCAGGCACGGGGAGAACATGCGAACTCCACACAGGCGGGGTCGGGGATCGAACCCTACACCTCAAAACTGTGAGGCCGACGCTCTAACCAGTCGTCCACCGTGCCGCCCAATATGTTGCTTAAGGTTTAAAAAAAAAAAAAAGCCTGCATATATTAAATGCTGACTTTTTTTTAACTTTAAGGAATTGTATTGATAGGCAGCATATGGAAGAATGGTTTTCCCCAAAAATGAGTGTTAGGTTAATTGAAGACTCTGACTCTTCAGTTCTGTTACAGAAAGAACTGCATTCTCTGTTGCTTTGGTTTTTCTTTTCTTGTTTTGGTTTGATTCAGTGGGTAATTTGCATTTGTTTTGGTATCTGCCGTCCACCTCCTTCAATTTTATTTATGTTATTGGTATTTTAGACTTTTCTCATTGTTTTCAATTTCTTTATTGGTTGATGTTATTTTCACACACTTCCTTATTTAATAACTTCCATTTTATTGTCCTTCTGGTGTCGTGTATTCTTTAGCATCCGGATACGGCTTATCCGCTGTCATCGACAGTTACTGTAATTACAGTAATACTAATATTACATTAGTGTTCAAAAATTTAAATCGTATTCAAATATAATTAAAGTGTCTTTATAATTAAATTATTTATTCAGAAATATTTTAGATGTAATGTATGTTTTTAAGGTGCCTGAGTATCTGGAACAGGGTTGCACCAAACAGCAAAATATATGATAAAAGGCTAAATTGAATGTATCAACAATAAATAAATGACAAAATATCTCAGAAGTATACTGTTGATGGTTGCGGTTTCTTACCTGTTTGTCTTTAAAACAATATTTCAAAAAATTAAACTTTTTTCAAAATGTTTTAGTCAAAATTGTCATGTTAAAAAAAAAGTTTTTTCTCGCCCACCTTCTCTCTCTCTCTCTCTCTCTCTGTCTGAAATGTATACATCCCTCCATATAAAATATATACTGATCAAAATGATAAGCACAACACTTTTGGTTTTTCTCTCATTTTTCATGAGCTGAACTCAAATATCTAAGACTTTTTTCTATGTACACAAAAGGCCTATTTATTCTCAAATATTGTTCACAAATCAATCTTAACCCATGTTAGTGAGAACTTCTACTTTGCCGACATGATCCATTTACAAACCCCAATTCCAATAAAGTTGGGACGTTGTGGAAAAGGTAAATAAAAACAGAATACAATGATTTGCAAATCCCTTTCAAGCTATATTCAATTAAATGATATTTAATGTTCAACTGATGAATGTTATTTTTTTGCAAATATTTGTTTTGTTTTGAATTTGATACCTGTAAGATTAAAAAAAAAAGCAGGCACTGGGATAACAAAAGACAGAGAACATTTAGGAATGTTAAAAAAACATCTGTTCGGGACATTCCACAGATGAACAGTTTAATGGAAAACAGGTGAGTACCCTGATTGGGTATAAAAGGAGCGTAACCCAAAGGCTCACTTGTTCAAAAGCAAGGATGGGGCGAGGTTCAACACTTTGTGAACAACTGCATGAGCAAATAGTCCAACAGCTAAAGAACAACTTTTCTCAATGTACAATTGCAAGGAATTTAGAGATTTGATCATCTACAATTGATAATATCATGAGAAAATTCAGATAGTCTGTAGATATAGATATTGTAAACAATAAACCCATATTACTATAAAATGATTCCCATCTGGTGAGGCACTGTATAGTAGTTGATGACAATGTGCTATGTGCGCTGCAACCCAGATTTCATGCTTATAGCTTGCTGGCTACGTACTGCTTACATTTTTTTCTATTACTGCTGCTAGTCCATTGTTTGTACAAGTTAATGATATACTGAGGATAACAATTAAAATTGACATACGGTAAAAACGTTGATTAGATTGAGGGTGGCGTGGGCCCTATATAATCGAGCTAGAAACCAGCTGACTAAAGAAATTAACATTGCAAAGAGGACCTATGCAGCAAAGTTGGAAAAACAGTTTAGCGCAAACGACTCTAAATCAGTCTGGCATGCATTCCAATCGCTGACTAATTACAAGCGACGATCCCCCCAAGCTGAGAACTATAGCACACTAGCCAACGACTTGAATACCTTCTACTGCAGATTTGAAAAGGACAGTTTCACACCACATACCCACCCGGCCGCACCCGCGACCACAATCACACCTCTGACTTCTGCGTTAACCATCCATGAACAGGATGTGAGACACATCTTCAAACAACAAAAGATTAACAAGGGCCGGACCATGTGTCCCCATCCTGCCTCAAAGTCTGCGCGGACCAGCTCGCTCCAGTCTTCACTCAGATCTTCAATAGATCTCTGGAACTGTGCGAAGTTCCATCCTGTTTCAAACGCTCCACCATCATTCCAGTCCCCAAGAAACCTGCAATCTCGGGTCTGAATGACTACAGGCCTGTCGCTTTGACATCTATGGTCATGAAGTCCTTTGAACGGCTCGTGCTGGACCACCTCAAGAGTGTCACAGGTCCCCTGCTGGACCCCCTGCAGTTTGCCTACAAAGCGAACAGGTCTGCGGATGATGCAGTCAACATGGGACTGCACTTCATTCAAGAACACCTCGACAGTGCAGGGACCTACGCGAGGATCCTGTTCGTGGACTTCAGCTCAGCGTTCAACACCATCATCCCTGAACTCCTTTCATCCAAGCTTCTCCAGCTCAGCGTCTCACCTGCCATCTGCCAGTGGATTTACAGCTTTCTGACAGGCAGGACACAGCAGGTCAGGCTGAGGGAGGCCACCTCATCCACATGCAGCATCAGCACTGGGGGGCCCCAAGGTTGTGTCCTCTCTCCGCTGCTCTTTTCTCTCTACAAAAACGACTGCACCTCAGCGAACCCGACTGTCAAACTCCTGAAGTTTGCAGATTACACCACTGTCATCGGCCTCATCAAGGACGGTGACGAGTCTGCATATCGACAGGAAGCGGAGCGGCTGGAGCTGTGGTGCGGCCGACACAACCTGGAGCTGAACACGCTTAAGACTGTAGAGATGATCATGGACTTCAGGAGGCATCCTTCGCCACAGCTGCCCCTCACGTTGTCCAGCTGCCTTGTGTCAACCGTCGAGACATTCAAGTTCCTGGGAATTACAATCTCTCAGGACTTGAAGTGGGCGACCAACATCAACTCCATCCTCAAAAAGGCCCAGCAGAGGATGTACTTCCTGTGACTTCTGAGAAAGCACGGCTTGCCACCGGAGCTGCTGAGACAGTTCTACACAGTGGTCATCGAATCAGTCCTGTGTTCTTCCATCACAGTCTGGTTTGGTGCTGCTACAAAAAAGGACAAACTCTGACTGCAACGGACAAACAAAACTGCTGAAAGGATTGCCGGTACCCCCCTACCCACCAATGAGGACTTGCACGCTGCCAGAACTAAGACAAGGGCGTGCAAAATCCTCTCGGACCCTCCGCACCCCGGTCACCAGCTCTTCCAGCTCCTTCCCTCAGGTAGGCACTACCGATCAATGCAAACTAGAAGTAGTAGACATTCCAACAGCTTCTTCCCTCTTGCGATCAACTTCTTAAACACCTAACCTATAATTCCATTACAACAAGCAGGCAATTTTTTTACTTGAGTTCGTTGTCACATTTCTGTGGGGCCAATTATGTATTACTCGTGCACTCATTGTAGTTGTCTCGCCATGCTGCACTATTTGCATATCTGTTGTTGACCAATACTGGCCACTCATGCCAGAGTAGCATCTGCTCCATTTGCACACTGATTGAGGAGTATCTGTAACATTTGCACAACCAACATTGTCCCAGATTATCGCACTACTCGTCACTTTAAACCGCATACACTCCTTGACGTCTCAGCACCCTTTGCACAATGGTCATTGCACCGGACTATTGCAATATTAGTCATTCGAACTGCTCTAAGTGCTAGAGGACTCTGCATCTTTTTGCACAATTGTTTTTTGTCAATCTCTTTATGTCTCCAAAGTGTTCTGTAAATTGACTGTCTGTTGTACTAGAGCGGCTCCAACTACCGGAGACAAATTCCTTGTGTGTTTTGGACATACTTGGCAAATAAAGATGATTCTGATTCTGATTTGCTTGCAATACCTGCATCCAGTCTGTGACCTATTGACATCACCAAACTGCATTCTTATTTATTTTGTGATCCTTTCCAGGGGTAGTCTCCTCTTTATCAGGTAAAATGCACACACATTTAATTTAATAGTCGATACTGACTACCTTGGGCAGTCTACAGCCTCCCCCTAATGAATTCATTTGTTGTTGTGGCACTATATTTTTGGTCATTATATTAATGCTGATGAAGAATCTCAAAATCAGTTTAGTTGCATCTTTCACTAAATGGGCAGACACAATTTTCAGTTCATTTTGATGCTTCCAACATCGATGAAGCTTGAGTACATCCCAGAAGAACATAAAATGACAGCCAGACCCATGACATTTCCTCTACTGGGTTTCAAAGATGAACTTGTTTGGGATGCTGTGCAGATTATTTCTTTTTCTAAGCTCCACCCTTTCCAGCACTGTGGTAAAGGGTAATTTTTGTCTTATCATTCCATAAAACTTTGTCTCATATTTTCTTTAGGTTTACAGTATTGCTGTTGTTTTTGTTTAATTCCAGCCTGACCCTCCTATTCTTCTCACTAATGAGTGGTTTGCATCTTCTGGTGTAACCTTTGTACTTCTCTTCATGAAGTCTTGAAAATGATGAATTGTGCTACTTTCATTATTGCCCTTTAGCAGTTGTAGCTTATCTCACTAACAGTTATTTTAGGGTCTTTCTTTACAGCTCTCAAAATATTATTAATGTACTACCGATTCTACGTGTTACTTACAACCCCAATTCCAATGAAGTTGGGATGTTGTGTTAAACACAACGTACAATTGCAAGGAATTTAGGGATTTCATCATAATATCATCAAAAGGTTCAGAGAATCTGGAGAAATCACTGCATCTAAGCGGCAAGGCCGAAAACCAACATTGAATGCCCTTGACCTTCGATCCCTCAGGCAGCACTGCGATAAAGACCGACATCAATGTGTAAAGGACATCACCACATGGGCTCAGTGACACTTCAGAAAACCAATGTCAGTAAATACAGTCTGGCGCTACCTCCGTTAAGTGCAACTTGAAATTCAACTATAGGAAGCAAAAGCCATTTATCAACAACACCCAGAAACGCCGCCGGCTTCTCTGGAAAAATGTTCTGTCGTCCGACGTGTCCACATTTCAAATTGTTTTTGGAAATTGTGGATGTCATGTCCTCCGGGCCAAAGAGGAAAAGAACCCTCGGGACTGTTATGGACGCAAAGTTCAAAATCCAGCATCTATGATTGTATGGGGCTGTGTTAGTGCCATTGGCATGGGTAACTTACACATCTGTGAAGGCACCATTAATGCTGAAAGGTACATACAGGTTTTGGAGAAACATATGCTGCCATCCAAGCAACGTCTCTTTCATGGACGCCCCTCCTAATTTCAGCAAGACAATCCCAAACCACATTCTGCACGTGTTACAACAGCATGGCTTCATAGTAAAAGAGTGCGGGTACTAGACTGGCCTGCCTGCAGTCCAGACCTGTCTCCCTTTGAAACTGTGTGGCGCATTATGAAGCGTAAAATACGAAAACGGAGACCCCGGACTGTTGAACAGCTGAAGCTGTACATCAAGCAAGAATGGAAAATAATTCCACCTACAAAGCTTCAACAATTAGTGTCCTCAGTTCCCAAATGTTTATTGAATGTTGTTAAAAGAAAAGGTGACATAACACAGTGGTAAAGCTTTTTTGGAATATGTTGCAGCCATAAAAGTCAAAGTTAATGATTATTTGCTAAAAACAATAAAGTTTATTAACTATCTTGTCTTTGTAGTGTATTCAATTAAATATAGGTTGAACATGATTTGCAAATCATTGTATTCTGTTTTTATTTATGTTTAGCACAACGTCCCAATTTCATTGGAATTGGGGTTGTAGTAAACCAGTGTCCCCCCCCAACATCCTTCAGGATATTAGAAATGGTTTTAGTGGATATTACCAATACTTGTGCTGGGTTGTGCATCTTTTCTCAGCTTTAAATTTGACCTTTTTTCCCCCATAGACAGCTCTCTGATTTTAATGTTGGTTATACTTCTAACTAGTATAAATGTAATCTTCCCAGGCTGAAACCAAATGGGACACATTCAGTGCTATTTATTGTACTGTAAATGGGTTATTTAACAGTGTAATTAGAAATAAACCAGGACCAATGATCATCCACAGTATTTTAAAGAAAATTACATGAATAACATGGAGGGCATAGTTAATAAAGGCAATTAATATTTTGTAAATAGAAAAGACATTGCTTGGATGGCAGCATATGTTGCTACAAAACTTGTAGGTACCTTTTTAGCAATAGTGCCTTCACAGATGTGCAAGTTGCTCATGCCATGAGCACTGACGCACTCATCTACCATCAAAGATTCTGGCATTTGAAGTTTGCTCTGATAACAATCCAGATGGTCCTTTTCTTCTTTGGAGGATACGACTTCCATGATTTCCCAGAACAATTTGAAATGTGGAATCGTCAGTCCACAGCACATTTTCCCACTTTGCTTCAGTCCATCTCAGATGAGCTTGGGCCCAGAGAAGTCAGTGGTGTTTCTGGGTGTTGTTAATATATGGATTTCGCTTTGCATGATAAGAGTTTTAACTTGCATTTGTAGATGTAGCGATGAACTGAGTTAACTGACAATGGTTTTCTGACATGTTCCTATGTCTACATGACAAACTGACAATGGTTTTCTGACATGTTCCTAAGTCCAAATGACAATATCCTTTACACAAAAATGCAGTTTTGTAAATGCAGTGCCACCTGAGGGGTCAAAGGTCACAGGCATTTATTGTTGGTTTTCGGCATTGCCTTACGTGCAACCTATTCATTCTCTCGGCTTGACGGGCAATCACTCGGCAGACTAGACTCCAGCTCACCTGTCACCCTGAGCAGGGTCAGCGGTAGAAAATGGATGCAATTTTGATGCAGTCACTCATCTTGCATGTACACATTTTATTGGAAACTCACAAGTAGATTCCTGAGGTTCTTGTTTGCAAATCTAGGACTTGGTAGATGTCACCAGATGGAAAGTACACAAATTACTTTGGTGATGGGTCTTCTCACTAACTTAGGGTTGACGTGCCTGTGGCGCCAAGCCTCTATTTCGGATGGTGGCCTGGATGCTGTGCCCTGGGCGCCTCTGGTCTCCCACTCTGTCTCAGTTTGTGGTTCGGTAGTTGGCAATGGATGCTTGGTGGTGTGGGTACTGCTCGAGGTTGCTTGTGGGTCCTCTGGGGTGGGTATGGGCTGTGGCGAGTGTCTGGTGGTGCAGTCACCCCTCACCCCCTCACCTGCTCCTGGGTGTTTTAATATTTTACGTATTCTTTGTATGACTTTTGGGATTTGGGGTCGCAGAGATGCAGTTCGTGCCTTTATGTTCCTGCCTGTCTTCGTTTGTCTTGGCTTGCTTCGGTGTATCACGCCCTTTCTTGAGATAGCTTCAAATAATAAAAGTGGTCAGCGTTTTTGGTTTTTAAGTTTACAGAGGCCAGGTTCAACACACTCACACACAAATAAATATAGTTTGTCGACTACAACTACAGAAAAATATTTTAACAAAGTTTGCATATTATGAAAATAACTGAAGGAACAACTTAACATTCTAAACATACAAGTCATACAAGTTTAAAACCACTGTCAGCACTGTTGTGAAATATGAAAAGTCGAAAAGACTCATTCTTAAACATTAACATTTAACATATAACGTCATGTATGTTTGCAACTTCAGATATGGAAAGCTGTTTGAGAACTTATTTCAATAGCCTTGAGATCCAGTCCATGTAATATGCTGTTTGGCCTCACTAGTAAGATAATTCAGCACACAAGTAGAATGACTAATGTCTTACTAGTAATGTTTTTCCCCACTACAAGTGCCACTTTTACCTTACTAGTATACAATTAAACATTAGTAAAATACTGTGCTGCATTAGTAACACTACAAGGCTGAACTAGTAGGTGACAAGTGTGACACATCCTGGATCTTACAAGTAGTACTAAAATGCCTAAAAGCAGTTTTTGCCCGACTGATACCATGTAATTTTCCTACTAGTATGCCAAAGTTGTCCTACTAGTGAGGACAAAGGGCCACATTCTTCGATGCAGCCAAACCTGGACTGGACTATTGCAAAAAACAAACAAGAAAAACAAAAAACAGACAGTTGGCGCGTCACACCCGCACATTGAGCAGTTTGATCTACGGACGCCCAGCAACTTTAACTGCTATAGGCTGTATGCCTTTTGAATCTGCACATACAGTATGTATGACCTCACAAGGGTCGCGGGCGTGCTGGAGCCTCTCCCAGCCATCTTCAGGCGAGAGGCGGGGTACACCCTGAACTGGTCGCCAGCCAATCGCAGGGCATATATAAACAAACAACCATTCGCGCACACATTCACACCTAAGGGCAATGTATCACTTTTATTAAACTATAAAGATAGAGTGACAGTCAAAGGAGAAGCAGGTTGCTACAGAGAGAGGACATTGGCGAAAATAAAAGCAAGAGTGGGAGTATAAGCCTCGCCCCCATTCACTTGAATCACAATCAGAATCAGAATCATCTTTATTTGCCAAGTGTGTCCAAAAAAACACACAAGGAATTTCTCCGGTTGTTGGAACCGCTCTAGTACGACAACAGACAGTCAATTGACAGAGAACACTTTTGAGACATAAAGACATTGACAAAAAACCGTCACTGAGCAATAAAGGGTTCCTCGTTATCTGGTAATGCCGGTAGATTATTTTATTTTTTATTTTTTTTACAGTTGTGCAAAAAGATGCAGAGTCCTCTAGCACTTAGAGCAGTTCGAAAGACTAATATTGCAATAGTCCGGTGCAATGCGTAAGTCATCAGCCTGTCATGAAGACCAGTTGCCGAACACTTCAGTTGGGTTTGGTGACATCGCTCTGTGTGCGGCGGTCTTAAGAGGGAAAAGGTCTTTATGCCATGTTCGTGTTCCTTATCCATCCAGGCCTTCTTCCTGTTTTGCCATCGGCTGAAGTGCTTAGGCTACACGCTTCAGTGGCTATATTCAGTCAAGTACCCAGTTAAGATATCACACTTAAAGTCATCCATTTTCTGACCCGCTTCTCCTCACTAGGGTCGCGGGCGTGCTGGAGCCTATCCTAGCTCTCATCGGGCACGAGGCGGGGTACACCCTGAACTGGTTGCCAGCCAATCGCAGGGTACATACAAACAAACAACCATTCGCACTCACATTCACACCTACGGGCAATTTAGAGTTGTCCATGCATGCATGTTTTTGGGAGGTGGGAGGACACCGGAGTGCCCGGAGAAAACCCATGCAGGCACGGGCAGAACATGCAAACTCCACACAGGCGGGGCCAGGGATTGAACCCTGGTCCTCAGAACTGTGAGACAGACGCTCTAACCAGTCGTCCACCGTGCCGCCTTCTACTGATCATAATATTGTCAAAGAAACTTCCAAAAATCTGTCAGGTGTAATTAAAATGCTACTGTCACAAGCAACTTGCGATATCGCCCCCATTGACGAAGACAAAGAATGGCATTTATGGCATGTCCTTTTTAGCAGACTAGAAACGTCACTGTTTCAGAGCCCTGCACTAGTTTGACGTCAATAACTGAATTCACTGCCAGCTGGTTTGCATCTTCACATCCCTTGGAGGTCTATAAAAAGATTTTTTTCATGAAAAATGCAGAAGTTTCAGCTCACATTATCAATGCCACTACCACATCAGAACCACAGACGTTTTTCCAAGAACAAGTTTTTCAAATGCACTTGATAGTTGTTCATCATGTCAGACAAAAGCTTGAAACACAAAAACAGTTCTACCTTAGTAAAATGATCCTTTGTTGTGTTGTTTTGAGAAAATATCATAGACAACCTACCTCAAACAAAATGTTCCTGGAATAGGAGTTACAGGAAAAAGAAAAAGAAAAAACCTTTCAGCAGCTTGCTTTGTATTTTAAACTTATGACCTTCACAAATTTGAATATCAACATATTGAAAAAAACTTCTGTTATTCACCTTTAACGGAGAGAACTATTCTGATGACTGTCCGTTCAGTGTACACTCGCTTTCAGTCTCCCCTTATTGCCACAGTGGGCAGTTTGGACAATAAAATATGCAAGAATGTTTCTCCTGTCTCTTCTTCCATTTTTATGTTGTAGAGATGACTGGCAGTTGAATCGCTTGTGCTACTGGTTCTTAAAGAAATTAAAGCAAATACCTTGTTCTGCTGTAGTTGTAAGCTGTTGTAGTGCTGCTAGTAGTTATTTATGGGAAATATAAAAGAAGACTAATAGGAGCATGTGCTTCATGGCAAATATCACAACCGCTTCACATTCAAGTCACTACTGACACTCCTAAAAGTTGCTAGAATTTGTGAAATGATGGGGTCACCCTAATTTACACAAAATACGATTTTGTCAACGGTAATATTGAACTGACAAAAGTAATAATAAGTTGACAAAATACTGAAAATGAATGAATAATAATCAGGCATTGCTTTATTTTTGTGGTTCAACAGAATTATATAAAAAGACAAACTTCTCAAAGTGGGCGGACAATTTTTACATAACATAATATTTTGCTGCATAATCTTTTGAGGCAGCCACTGTAATCAAACAATTTCTATAATTCTCAATGAGACTTGGTCATCTCTCAACAGGAATTCGAGCAAACTTCTTAAGATACACCAAATCAGCCCCAGATCATTACTGAACCTAATCCATTTTCATAGTAGGTACTTTGTCCACTTTTACAGGTGCTTTACACTTACAATTTTTTAAGTCAGTCTGCAAGAGGTTTAAAAAAAAAAAAAAAAAGTTACACATACTCCCTTATAGTTTCTCCAAAAAAAGCAAAGTTATGTAGTTGAGTAAAACTGCTACACGTTAATAACTGGCAACCTTTGACAAATTAAGAAGTACGCGTTAAGGCATCATGTGGCGTGACGTGGTAACTAATTATTGTCATAATTATTATCATCCACAGCTCTTTCAGAGCAAAGATTTTGAGCATTTTGATACACTATATGCGCCATCAAGTAAAAAGTGCAATCTATCAAGCTGCGATGGCTTGCTTTTTTTTTTGCTTGTGGAAAAACAGTCTGAATCAGATCCCTGAAGTTCTGAGTAATAAAGGATTGTTACGTACATTAGCGTGCCTGGTAGCTAAAGTATTTTTAATACTAGAAACAAACTCGATCCTTTCTGCTTTTGTTTGTTTCTGCTTGGAATTTTTACTCACTGCTTTACAAATACTAAAATTTCACACTATAAAGAATACTTATGCGTTGCTTGCATTTCCTATCGCAGTACAAAGCTGTGACTGCAATATATTAAATATATGTCTTAAAATAAGTGTAGTCTTTGAGAAAATGACTGATTTCTGATTTCTTGTTCATACTGTATTTCAATGTTAATTATTATTTATCCATCCATCCATCCATTTTCTGAGCCACTTCTCCATCCATCCATCCATTTTCTGAGCCACTTCTCCTCACTAGGGTCGCAGGAGCGCTGGAGCCTATCCCAGCTATCATTGGGCAGGAGGCGGGGTACACCCTGAACTGGTTGCCAGCCAATCGCAAGGCACATACAAACAAACAACCATTCACACTCACGGGAAATTTAGAGTTGTCCATGCATGCATGTTTTTGGGATGTGGGAGGAAACCGGAGTGGCTGGAGAAAATCCACGCAGGCACGGGGCAAACATGCAAACTCCACACAGGCGGGGCCGGGGATTGAACTGTGAGGCAGACGCTCTAACCAGTCAGCCTGTTATGTTGATGGATAAAAGTAAGAGTTTACATGAAACTTCAGGAGTGGACTGAACATTAATTTGCAGTTTTATATACCCATGTTTACATATAATGTAAACAAAAGACTTATGTTCATGGAGAATGGGCAATTTAAAGCTTTCATTATAAGTAATCATGCATGTTTTCAGAATGTGAAGGAAGCTGGAATACCCACAGAAAATCCACACATGCACATCAGAACAGGCAAAATCCACACAGGGAGGTTCAAAAGGTCAACTTTATACAAACATGCATACATCATAAAGTATGTACAATATGTATGAGATGAAGACGTATGATAAAAAACAATTCTGTCACGTATGGGGAGTAGCTGGATCCAAGAGCAGGTGGAGGCAGATGTAAAATGATGAACAGTTTATTGAGGAAAGGTAATGGTGGTGGTCCTAGGTGTGTTGGCAGGCGGTGGCGTGGACAGGTGGCAGGCAGTGGTGAGGACAGGCGGCTGGCTTGGCGGCAGGAATGACGTGGATCAGGAACACGGGGGGAGACACTGAACAAGGAGACACAGGAGTCAAAAAAGGGAACGAGGAATAGAGTGACTTACGTGAGGTAAATGGGCTGTGGTACCACTGGAAGTAACTGCAATACTTTGGCGAGGATTTCCTGGAACAAGCAGGCTTATATACCGGTGATGATGAGGCTGATTGGAGACAGGTGCTTAAAACAGAGAGGGGAGGGGGGAGAGAGAGAGAGGACGCAAAGCGCCCTCCGGCTCCAATAATGGAACTGCAGGGCAGTATATAACAGTACCCCCGTCTCAACAGACGCCTCCCGGCGTCCTGCCAGGCTTCCCAGGGTGAGCCGCGTAGAAGTCTTCCAAAAGGGTATGATCGAGTATAAGCTTCCGGGAAATCCAAGACCGCTCCTCCGGCCCATACGCTTCCCAGTCGACGAGATACTGGAACCCCCTCGGGCACAGACGGAGCAGGCTTGGACGAACTCCCGGGTGTCTTGAACAAGGCTAGGCCAACAGAAATGCTGCCAGATGAACTGAATGGTGCGGGTGATGCCAGGATGACAGGTGATTTTGGAGTTGTGAGCCCACTGAAGAACGTCAGAGCGTGCAGAATCTGGTACAAACAGGCAGTTTGGAGGCCCAGTCTTGAGATTTGGGTGAGTCTTTTGGGCCTCCTTAACCACCTGTTCGATCTGCCAAGTGGTTGCTCCAATGAAGCACGAGTAAGGAAGAATGGGTTGGGTCAGGGCTGGTGGGGTGTGAGTAAAGTCAAGACAGGGCATCTGGTTTACTGTTTTTGGAGACAGGACGGAAAGAGAGATTGCAATTAAACCTGCTCAAGAAGAGAGCCCAGTGAGCTTGTCGAGGGTTAAGGCGTTTGGCGGAACGGAGGTAAGAGATTCTTGTAGTCGGTCCAAATGATGAATGGTAGTTCAGTCTCCTCCAGCCTGTGCCTCTACTCTTCCAAGTCCCATACAATGGCCAGTAGCTCTCGGTTGCAGATGTCGTAGTTCCTTTCAGCAGGGGACAGATGATGGGGAAAAAAAGGCACAGGGGTGAAGTTTGTGGGTCGTGGGGTCTCGCTGCGAGAAGACAGCCCCTGCCCCCGTGTCCGAGGCGTCAACCTCAACCACGAACAGGAGGGAGGGGTCGGGGTGGCGAAGAATGGGCGCACTGGTGAACAAGGTCTTGAGGTGACTGAATGCTTGGGACGCTGCCGGGGACCATTGAAAGAGGGACCTGGTGGATGTGAGGCTAGTGAGGGGAATAGCGACCTTGCTGTAATTACGGATGAATCGACGGTAGAAATTGGCGAATCCAAGGAAACGTTGTAGTTCTTTGCGGGTGGTGGGAGTGGGCCATATAACGACTGCTTGGATCTTGGCAGGGTCGGGTTGTAGTTGTCCTCTGGAGATGAGAGGTGGAATTCGCACTTTTCAGGTTTAACATACAGACGGTTTTCAAGGAGACGCTGAATGACTTGGCATACATGGATGCGATGTTCTTCGGGGGAGCGGGAGAAAACGAGGATATCATCGAGGTATACAAACACGAACCGGTTGAGCATGTCATGGAGGACGTCAGTATTAAATGTTTGGAAAACTGCAGGGGCGTTGGTTCAGCCGAATGGCATGACCAGATACTCGAAGTGTCCGAGAGGGGTATTGAAGGCGGTCTTCCATTTGTCCCCCTCTCTGATACGGATGAGGTGGTAGGCGCTTCGTAGATCCAATTTGGTGAATACCTGGGTGTCATAGAGGGGTTCAAACGGTGGGTCAATGAGGGGAAGCGGAGATTTATTCTTCACGGTAATATCATTGAGACCACGGTAGTCGATAGATGGGCGGAGAGTGGTGTCTTTCTTTTAAAAAAAAAGAAGCCGGCCCCAACTGGAGAAGAGGAAGGTTGAATGAGTCCGGAAGCCAGAGAGTCATGGATATAGTCCTCTATTGCCCTTTTCTCAGGTCGGGAAAGGTTGTAGAGATGGCTGGAGGGAAGAGGGGCCCCTGGCAGCAGATTAATTGCACAGTCATACGGACGGTGGGGGGGGCAAGGGGGTAGAGAAATGGCCAGGTCTTTACGGAACACCAGAGAGAGATCATGATATTCCTCAGGGACTCTGTAGAGGTCAACAGGTGTGGAAGAGGGTGGCGGTTTACCAGAGGGAGATATAACAGAGCAGGCAGTGTGAGTGGCAGTGAGGGCTCCATCCGGTGATGGCTAAGTGTGTCCAGTCTATGGTGGCGTTATGTTTTTTGAGCCAGGGAATTCCAAGGACTAATGGGGTATCAGGGGCAGGGATAACAAAAAGAGATGTTCTCATGGTGATTTCCTGAAATAAGCAAGGTGAATGGCACAGTTTGGTGGGTAACAGGGGAGATGATTCGGCCATCCAGGGCTGTGACCTTCTTCGGGGACGCAAGTGGTTGGAGAGGGATTTGGAGCTGGTGAACTATGGCTTTATGAATGAAATTGTCATCGGCACCAAAATCAATCAGGGCAGTGATGGGGGTGTTATGAGCAGAAACTATAATGCAACCGGGAACGGTCATGCGTGAGGGAGAGCTTGAGGGAATGGAGGTTTGTCGCGGTGAGCCTGGTCTTTTGGCCGGAGCGGACACGAGAAAATAAAGTGACCGGATTGACCGCAGTAGATGCACATCCGCTGGTTGATAAGAGACTGACGCTCCTGTGGATCTAACCGTGTCTTTGCAATTTGCATGGGCTCCTCGGTGGCTACGGGCAGTGACGGAAGTGCGGAAGACTGTGCGGGAGGCGGGTGTGAAGCTGACTGCACGGCGCTTGGAGTGGGATGGCTTTTGCGCAAGCGAACCCCCCTCTCTCGTGTACGTTGTCGCAGTCTGTTATCCAGACGGATGGAAAGGCCAATGACATCCTCGAGAGAGGAGGGCTCGTCCCGGACTGCTAGCTCATCGTTGAGCTGCTCGGAAAGGCCATTAGAAAAAATCCCCCTAAGTGCCGCGTCATCCCACCCACATTCACCCGCCAATATCGAAACTCTATGGAATATTCCGCTGCTGATTTAGCGCCCTGCGTGAGCGTGAGGAGATGACGGGTGGCTAATTTGCCCTAAACAGGGTGATCGAACAATTTACGGAGTTCGTTGGAAAAGGAATCGAATGAGTGGAGTACCGGGGAGGAGTTTTGCCATAAGGAAGTGGATCATTTAGTTGCTTTGCCGCAGAGGTGGTTAGTGACATAAGCTACTTTGGATTGATCGGTGGGATAACTGTATGGTTGAAGGTTGCAAACGAGTGAGCAATTGAATGAGTAAAAACTGGCTACATGCACCTAGGTCCCCGGAGTAGGGCTCGGGAGGCGGGACATGAGGTTCTTTGTACAGGAGGCAGGGTGGCTCTGAGGCTGCGGGCTCGGAATGCGTACTTACAGGTGGAAGTCTGGATAGCATTGTCAAGGAAAGGAGGGATACTTGTTGTGTGAGGGAGTGTAGGGATTCCATGAGTTCGTGGAGAGTCTTTTCTTGTCTCCCTATGCGGGCTCCTCGGAGAGTGAGTGCGTTCATCAGTGCCTCCGGAATTGCTGGGTGCATAATGGCCAAAGTATTCTGTCACGTATAGAGAGCAGCTGGATCCAAGAGCAGGCGGAGGCAGATGTAAAATGATGAATAGTTTATTGAGGAAAGGTAATGGTGGTGGTCCTTGGTGGGTTGGCAGGCGGTGGCGTGGACAGGCGGCTGGCTTGGCGGCAGGAATGACGTGGATCAGGAACACGGGAAAAAACACTGAGAACAAGGAGACACAGGAGTCAAAAAAGGGAACGACGAATAGAGTTACTTACGTGAGGTAAATGGGCCGTGGTACTGCTGGAAGTAACTGCAATACTTTGGCGAGGATTTCCTGGAACAGGCAGGCTTATATACCGGTGGTGATGAGGCTTATTGGAGACAGGAAAAATGGAGAGGGGAGGGGGGGGGGGGGGGGGGGGGGGAGAGAGAGAGAGGACGCAAAGCGCCCTCCCGGCTCCAATAATGGAACTGCAGGGCAGTATATGACAAATGCAATGAAAATGTCCCATTCAAGTCTCCCTTTTCTTTAATTTATTGGTATTTTAATATTTTGTTTACATGTGAAATACATATCCAGTTTATTTGACCCTGTGTAACATTGCACTTTAGTCTTTTTATGAAAGCCATTCAACACATTCACATTTCCAGCTGATGATGGCCCACTTTCAAAAGTATTGAAGCACTTATATGTGTTTAATGGTAGTCATAAAATATTTCGGTGACAAGAGATGACGCATTCAATTCCCTTTTCTTTTTCATAGTGTAACAATGCTTTGGGGGGATGCCAGGCTTTTTCTTTTACAGCAGCCATATTTTCACTTGTTTAGGTACAAATACCGCACTCATCTAGCAGTATGCATCTTCACACACATCCATTCATTTCCAGTGCAAATGATAAAAAATTAAAACAAGATAAATAAAGAACACAACAGCAGCTGAATGTGTGCAGTCACTCCTGAAAAACACTCATTGTTGTAAGGAACAAGAAAATAAAAGCTATCTTAAATGTACTGTACACTTTCAAATATACAACTTTAGTTTAGTGCAATTCCACATTATACATCAAAGCTAACATGCACAGGGAAGGAGGATCTACCTCAAAAGTTTTTAAAGCAGAAGCCATAGTTTGTGTTTTTTGTTTTTAAATAATTTTGCAACTTCAGTGTGTTTCCATTTTATTTACAACAGGTTAAAATAGAAATCAAATATACAGTGATCAATTATAAGGCATAACACTGTAATGCATCAGGGTAAAAGTTCCTTCAGCTAGATTTTTGCGAAATTTTAAAGTAAATTGCTGCCCTGATTCTCATCAACAACAGTAAACCAAATAGAAATTCCTCCTCCTCCCAGTCACGTTGCTCCTGCCTTGGGGTTTTTTGGACAAGCAGTCATTCTCCTTCTGCTGTGCATCTTACTTTGGTGTGTTCCACTCCACCACTCACAGTTGCTCTTTCCTACATTCCTATGGTCATCCACATATTGCATTCTGTACAGTATTGCACAATTCATATCATTTTTATAACTTCCCCTCAAGTATACTAGCACAAAAGGAAAACTTTAAAATATCTATCAATGCAATGTTGGTATTTTAAACTGAATGGCATTACAGAGAATAAATCTACACTTCTTCAATTTATAGCTGTGTAACTGATGAAATGCTCAAGAAACCTCCTCACTGAACCCTTTTTAAAACACAGGAGGATTATCCGGAAGCTATGAAAGGCAGTGTCTAACTTTCTGACATGTTTGCATCTACTTTAAACAAGCAGGTGTAGAATGTAATTAACAAACAACAAAATATTTTACCATAACTGTATGTACTGTAGTTTGTGCAAAAATGCTGTGGTGTTGTTGGTTTAGTCAAATTGAAAAGTCCATCAGTTATGTCCTTGAAACCACACATGTAAATAGACAAAACAACCCTAGCTACCTGTCAGGCTAACACATGCACAGTACATGGGTTAGTTATTAAACCTCATATGTCCTACTAATACTTAAAAATGGTTGCTGAATGGATTCTAGAGTGGCTTGACTCCATTTGTTCATTGTGAGAATATTTTCTTTTACTAAAGACAACTTGCCTTTCATTAAGTGTAACACACAAAATTAGTTTGATTGTATCTAAATTTTTTCAGACAAAAAAACAACAACCAAAAAACAGAAAATTACCATGAGGGCCCCACGCCCCATTTGCACACACTCAGATAATCACAATATTTTTTGTTAAATAAAAATGTTCACTTGTTGTAGACGTGTACATTTGTAATAAATTCTAGGAGGAATAAGTCACTTCCATAAGTAGGAAGTCCCTCTCACAGAAAGACTAAAGTGCTCTAGGCTAGATATACTTGAATCAATCTATTTAAGAAAAAGAAAAAAAGACATAATTGGTACAAATATGATCATTTCTGCATTTCTTAAGTATATTTTTGCAAAGAAGGCAAATACAAGAAATAGCCTGGCCAGCCTGAAGGATCAAATTCATGCAGGGTGAAGTGTCAGTGGCCTGAAGAGAAATTATAATTAATAGGGTCATACAAAGCAAGACATGAGATTATACTGAAAATAGTTGTTACTTAAAGGATAACATATAATGATTTAAGATGATTTTGTAGTATTTACTCGCTGTCTGATAAAAATCTTTGTCACATTTCTGCTTTGTCCGCTGTTTTAATTTAAATTTATGAAAACATACCAAAACAAATTTTAGACAGATTTAGCACCAGAAAAAAACCTGCCCTCATAGTCGCTGTTTTGAAACATTTAAACATCCCATATTTTACCAAATCAACTTTCTCTGGTATTTGCGATGTTATATTGTCTCTATGCTGGCTCAGTAGACATGTGAAATATGAATTAAAATTGGCCATTAATTTGAACATTAAATATCTTGTCTTTGTCCTGTATTCAATTGAATATAGGTTGAAATGGATTGGTAAATTCCATTGATCCAGTTTCCGAACTGCTTATCCTCACTAGGGTCACGGGCGTGCTGGAGCCTATCCCAGCTATCTTTGGGCAAGAGGCAGGGGACACCCTGAACTGGTTGGCAGCCAATCGCAGGGCACATATAAACAAACAAGCATTCGCACTCACATTCCCACCTACGGACAATTTAGGGTCTTCAATTAACCTACCGTGCATGATTTTGGGATGTGGGACCAAACAGGAGTTCCCGGAGAATCCCCACACAGGCACGGGGAGAACATGCTAACTCCACACAGGTGGGGCCGGGATTTGAAACACGGTCCTCAGAACTGTGAGGCAGATGTGCTAACCAGTCGTCCACCGTGCCGCCGGCCTGAAATCAGGTCATTCAAATTTCTCGAGCTTATCTACGTCACTAGCAAATATCTCTGACTGGCTCTCCGCCCCCGAGCCACCACTGTCAACGTAACAAACGTGTGCTCTCACAAGTATTGAGGATTGAGTCTTCCACACTGAGGCAACCAAGTTGATTTTGAGTTATAATCAGTGTAATTCAGTTTAATAGCCAATTTTTGCTGACTAATTTTGACTTGCAAGACGCAATCCAATCGTGTTTAGTGAAGATTTACTTTTGCTCTCAATCAGCTAGTCAAAATTTTACATTCATTATATAAGGTAGTCGCGACATGGTTTATTAAAACACAGTAACAACAACTGGCCTTAGTCTTCACCTTTGTTGTCAGTCTTAAAACAAAGTGAAAGGGCGTGGTGTGGTCTGAAGAAAAACTACGTTTTGAACGACAGTGTTGGCAGCGAATAGCGATACATGTTCAACATGACCTTATAACAAAGTTTTCAATGGTTGTTTTTGGTTAAATGGTTTCTTTTACACAGGACAACACGGTTATCATCATGTACTATATGTATTGAAGACATTTGCCATTTGTCTCTCCTTGGGAAGACATAATTGTTAAAGTATTTTTGAAGAGTGTAATGCATTAGTGTGGGTTTTAATCTCGTCATTTAAACAGAAATTCAAATCGCATTTACAGTTGATTTAACATTTAATTTAAAACAAATGTCTCAGTAAAAATGTCTACCAGCTCTGGAATATAGTGAACATCAAAATAAGATTATGTGGCAACATTATTACCTTCCATTTCAAAAAGGACCACTCACTGCACAGACTGATCACTGTTTTTCACAAGTAGATGCTGGAAAAGCCTCAGGTTCTTGGTTTTGGAACACATACTGTGAAGTAATAGACATATGCACCACAATGCGGGCAATTTTAATGCTCAATCAGACATGGAAAAGCTGATTTGGGAAGTATCTGAAATAGACAACTTATAGAGCAAAATTTTATTCTAGAGGTGTAAAGACTCACAAAATACAAATTCAATGACTTACTGATTTGAGGTTAGTCTCCATCTCATTAAAGCTCCATTCAGTCAGAGGAAGGTTTACACTGAAGGGCTGCAAATCAGGGAGAGAAAAGCAGTGGCAATGTTTTGTTTGTTTTCAGACAGGTAATAGTGACAGGACAAATACTGTCTGCTAAGTACAGTAAATAAATAAATAAATTAATTAATTAAATAGTTATACAGTTATAAAGTCTACACACCCATATTCAAATGCCATTTTTTTGTGTGATACATAAGTGAGGCCAAGATCAATCATAAAAGAAAGAAAGAAAGAAAGAAAGAAAGAAAGAAAGAAAAGCCACCATTGACGTGTACTATAACCTGTCCAATTCAATTGATTTACTTTTCTATCTTTTGGAGAGGGGAAGTAAAAGTAAATAACTCAAATAATGTGGTTGCACAAGTGTGCACACCTTCTTATAACTGGGATGTGGCCATATTGAGAATCAACCAACCACATTCAAACTCATGATAAATGAGAAGCAGCGCACACCTGACACCATTTAAAGTCCCTCTGATTAACCATAACTGTACCATATGCTCTCAAACAAATGTGGGAAAATACGGCATGGTCCGATTAAACCAAAGTTGAACATTTTCACGATAATTACAAAAATGTGTATGGCGTACACACAACACTGCTCATCACTAAAAGAACACCACATCTACAGTGAAGCATGTTCATGGCAGCATTGTTTTGGGACGGTTTTTCTTCAGCTGGAACTGGAGCTTAAGTCAAGATGGGGTGAATTATAAGCAATTCCAAAGAACAATCAGTGTTAGCGCAAAACCTTAAGGCTACTGCTACAAAGCAAAACTAAAAGTAAGTAAAAGCCTACTAGAACATCTTAACTTTATATAGGGAAGAATCAGAGGCACTTTAAATGGTAGCAGGTGTGTGCTGACACCCATTTAAAATTATTTTGAATGTAATTGGTTAATTCTAAACAGTCACATCCAACTTATAAGAGGGTGTGTGCACTTGAGCAGCCAAATTATTTCAGTTTATTTTTCCCCCACCCCAACTCTAAAAGACCATGAAAAGAAAATGTTTAATTGAGTTTTACAAATGATAGGTTACATTAATGGTGGAACAAGTTTTGAAATATTTGTTTGGGTGTCACTTTCTGACATCACAAAAACCTGTCTTTTGAACAGAGGTGTGTAGACTTTTTATATCCACTGTATGTGTGCATGCACTTTTTGTGTATGCATGTGTGTGCTCACATCAATAACAGTACTGGTCCCTGGATCCATGTTACTCTGCTGATGGCTCCTGAGTATCAGCTGCTGCAACTCCTCCAGGCTCATATCCATATTTTCCACTGTATCAGAAGCACACTCCACTCTGCACACACAACAGTGACAAGTTGTGTGCACATTAACATCTACTGGATGTGAGCTCTCACCTTTCCATAGCAGCTCTCTTAATCCTTCTCTCTGTCATTGTGGTGGTTGAGCCTCTCTCCTCCAAAACAGACTGCACCATTGCAACAGGAAGGACGGGAGGTTCTGAGGAGCACACCTCACAGGAGGAGCTCAATGCTAGTGTGTCTCCTCCACCAGCACTGCCTCCTTTCAGTCCTGCTCTCACTCCTGGACTGACAGGCTCTTCTTTGATAAGCATCAGGCACGTTTCCCTGATTAAAAAAAAAAAAAAAGTCGCCTGTGTATACCTTTTTGTTGCAGTACAGTAATTTGGCAATGAAGGGTGCTGTTACTCATTATATCATTATATACATATATATATAATGTATATATACATATACATTATATCACTGTTTGTTTCGGACTGAAGTAGAAGAACTTCTGGGTTTGATGTCAGTTGTACTTTGCATGTAAACCCTGCTAGCCAGGTTTACATGCAGAGTTGTTTTGTCATTCCGATTAGAGGTCTCTGTTCAACTGTTTACATGTGACTTGATCTATTCCAATCTGGTGTATACATGTGCACTACATTAAATCGGACCAGCCGCGTGACACGTCACGTAATTTATCAAGATGGAGGTCAGTCAACTATTTAGCACAGTAATTGGGATTGTTTTTGCACTTTTATTAAAAGTATCACTTGATTAAAAACAAGTTACAAGTGGTTGAAAACAACATCTCCATCGCATACGAACTCTGGTTGGAAGCCGCCATATTTACGTGCATAAACGATGACATCACCGCGCATTTCCGTCAAGACAGAGCATGCGCAGGCAGAGCGCAGTCCAGCTCCGTTCCGATTCACCGTTGATGAAAATGTACTTCTGATCCATTTTGGCAAAAGGAATATTCCACCTCTGTGAAAACGAATGAAATTTCATCTGGATTCGGCCTGTTTATTCTGAATGAGGTGTTTATATGCAGCATTTTCATTCGGTTTGGGCTTCTAAACCATTATAATTGGAATAGAAGGCTCCATGTAAACCCCCCTTATGAGAATAAGTAATCAACCACAAAGTATCACAGCAGATGTCCTTCATGTGTTAGTAATAAATATTTGTGCACCATTTAAGTTGTAATTACACAAATCTCAATGAAAAGATAAATAAATAGACAAACAAACTGATACAAACATTAAAAAGGGAGTGCAGTATTTAAGTCACACATCCTACATTTTAATGAATGAAAAACTAACCCGGCGGCACGGTGGCCGACAGGTTAGAGCGTCTAGCTCACAGTTCTGAGTACCGGGGTTCAATCCCCGACCCTGCCTGTGTGGAGTTTGCATGTTCTCCCCGTGCCTGTGTGGGTTGGCTCCGGGCACTCCGGTTTCCTCCTACATCCCAAAAACATGTGTGGTAGGTTGATTGAAGACTCTAAATTGCCCAGAGGTGTGAATGTGAGTGCGAATGGTTGTTTGTTTAAATGTGCCCTGCGATTGGCTGGCAACCAGTTCAGGGTGTACCCCACCACCTGCCCGTTGATAGCTGGGATAGGCTCCAGCACTCCTGCGACCCTGGTGAGGATAACTGGCTCATAAAATTGATGAAAAACTAACCCAGCACCAAACTGTTCATTCTGGAGGACATTGCACTCAGCAGCTTCTGCAGACTCTCTCACATCCCTCGCGTGTCTGGTCTGTTTCAGTGCCAAGCTGTGAGCAGAGGCGGGGCACGCATGTACATGCCACGCTGTCATTGAGCCTGTTTCTATAGGTTTGTGGGCAAAAAGCACACAAGTGGCCTGCTGGGTGTCAGTTCATTTCTTACGCCCTATTCTTCCTTGCACAATAGCACCTTTTCCATGCAGGAAAGTTTACAGGGACTTCCTTATCCTCTCTCCAATAAGACCAAGCTGGGACTTATCGACAACGGAATGCAAATACAGCAATGAACTATTTGCTTAATATTAAAACATGCACGCAAACGCCCACTGGGAACAAATGCCGGGACACAGGCGTCACCCGCTGGCGTTTGAGAGTTACTGCATTCTGGACTAAATGGTTTCATTAAGTGAAGATAAAATGTCTTGTTTTGATATTTCACAAACTCTGCAGAAATATTCCAAATGTATGCCTTGATGTCTGTGTCAGTGTGCCAACTTTACAGGTCCAGCTGCGAGATTTTGAGAACTGTTTGTCTTGATTTGAAGCCAAACAGCATGAAATGTGATTGAACAATAAGCAATTGATCTGCCAAGTTTAAACAATCATTCTATGTGCTTGATCTAGGAGTAAGAGTACAAAGTTGGGATTATTTTATATGAATATATGATTTTTACACAATTTTTATGGCTAGATCGTAGACGAGGGTTCGAGTCGATGGGCATGGTCTTCTCCGGTTTCTTTCTGTGACTTAGACACCCCCCCTGGGTATTGAACCCTCAACTTCCGCCTTCTCTCGTGTGTGCCTGGCTCCCTCGTCTTGCTCTGGGTGACCTCGGCACGGCTCCGCCGCACATCCCCTTTCCTTTGTTCAAACATGCGGCTTGGCCAACGCGAGCCTCGGGGATGGAGCCTCGGCTTCCTAGCCTCCGTGGATCAGGGCTGGTAAGCATCCAGAACAGTTGCTGCTGAGATACCAGATACGCTCCCAGCCAAACGTGAGTTCTTTGAACTTGCTAGCGGATCCCGAAAACAGGCAGAAAGAGAGACGGTCATATTCTCCCAACAAAGCGTAACGAACAACTTCCCTTTTTCTTCTCCCACCTGTTTTTGTTTAATTTTTCTACATCATTTTTCTTCTTCAACCAAACCTGCTTCGTTTTCCTTCTAAGATGCGCGGAGAAAAGACCATCCCCAAAGACAGACGAACCTACCACAACAAGCGTTGCTAGGCTGTACAATATTATTAGTGCCTAATAATTTATGGCACTAATAGCTTCCCACAAGCTCCAACTTTATAATCGCTCAACACGGTGCAGCCTATTCATGGTCAATTTTAGTCCAGCAACATAAGGTCCTATCTTCCCTTTTCGTTTACCCTTAATGTTATTTTCTTCCTTTAGTTAGATCCCTTTGCGTGTTTCCCTATTGATCCCGCGTAGATTTCATTAAATAGTCTATAAAATTCCACTTTGTGTTGTGTTTTAAGTTTAATAATGAGCCTCTGTTATCTAGAACTCGTATTTCCTAAGAGTAGCAACCTTCAGATTATGAGACTGATAAGAGGTTTTTTGTCACTTTTACCTAAATTTTATACATATAAAAAAGAGACGTGGTGCCCTTTTGAGACAAAATTTATTTGAATCTGACGTTAAACGTCTATCAGACTAAACCTGAAGTGAACACAGATGTTCACCTTCGACGAATGTATTTCTTAAATAAATTACGTTATATCCAAACGCCTGCGATTGGCTGGCAACCAGTTCAGGGTGTACCCTGCCTCCTGCCCGTTGATAGCTGGGATAGGCTCCAGCACTCCTGCGACCCTGGTGAGGATAACTGGCTCATAAAATTGATGAAAAACTAACCCAGCACCAAACTGTTCATTCTGGAGGACATTGCACTCAGCAGCTTCTGCAGACTCTCTCACATCCCTCGCGTGTCTGGTCTGTTTCAGTGCCAAGCTGTGAGCAGAGGCGGGGCACGCATGTACATGCCACGCTGTCATTGAGCCTGTTTCTATAGGTTTGTGGGCAAAAAGCACACAAGTGGCCTGCTGGGTGTCAGTTCATTTCTTACGCCCTATTCTTCCTTGCACAATAGCACCTTTTCCATGCAGGAAAGTTTACAGGGACTTCCTTATCCTCTCTCCAATAAGACCAAGCTGGGACTTATCGACAACGGAATGCAAATACAGCAATGAACTATTTGCTTAATATTAAAACATGCACGCAAACGCCCACTGGGAACAAATGCCGGGACACAGGCGTCACCCGCTGGCGTTTGAGAGTTACTGCATTCTGGACTAAATGGTTTCATTAAGTGAAGATAAAATGTCTTGTTTTGATATTTCACAAACTCTGCAGAAATATTCCAAATGTATGCCTTGATGTCTGTGTCAGTGTGCCAACTTTACAGGTCCAGCTGCGAGATTTTGAGAACTGTTTGTCTTGATTTGAAGCCAAACAGCATGAAATGTGATTGAACAATAAGCAATTGATCTGCCAAGTTTAAACAATCATTCTATGTGCTTGATCTAGGAGTAAGAGTACAAAGTTGGGATTATTTTATATGAATATATGATTTTTACACAATTTTTATGGCTAGATCGTAGACGAGGGTTCGAGTCGATGGGCATGGTCTTCTCCGGTTTCTTTCTGTGACTTAGACACCCCCCCTGGGTATTGAACCCTCAACTTCCGCCTTCTCTCGTGTGTGCCTGGCTCCCTCGTCTTGCTCTGGGTGACCTCGGCACGGCTCCGCCGCACATCCCCTTTCCTTTGTTCAAACATGCGGCTTGGCCAACGCGAGCCTCGGGGATGGAGCCTCGGCTTCCTAGCCTCCGTGGATCAGGGCTGGTAAGCATCCAGAACAGTTGCTGCTGAGATACCAGATACGCTCCCAGCCAAACGTGAGTTCTTTGAACTTGCTAGCGGATCCCGAAAACAGGCAGAAAGAGAGACGGTCATATTCTCCCAACAAAGCGTAACGAACAACTTCCCTTTTTCTTCTCCCACCTGTTTTTGTTTAATTTTTCTACATCATTTTTCTTCTTCAACCAAACCTGCTTCGTTTTCCTTCTAAGATGCGCGGAGAAAAGACCATCCCCAAAGACAGACGAACCTACCACAACAAGCGTTGCTAGGCTGTACAATATTATTAGTGCCTAATAATTTATGGCACTAATAGCTTCCCACAAGCTCCAACTTTATAATCGCTCAACACGGTGCAGCCTATTCATGGTCAATTTTAGTCCAGCAACATAAGGTCCTATCTTCCCTTTTCGTTTACCCTTAATGTTATTTTCTTCCTTTAGTTAGATCCCTTTGCGTGTTTCCCTATTGATCCCGCGTAGATTTCATTAAATAGTCTATAAAATTCCACTTTGTGTTGTGTTTTAAGTTTAATAATGAGCCTCTGTTATCTAGAACTCGTATTTCCTAAGAGTAGCAACCTTCAGATTATGAGACTGATAAGAGGTTTTTTGTCACTTTTACCTAAATTTTATACATATAAAAAAGAGACGTGGTGCCCTTTTGAGACAAAATTTATTTGAATCTGACGTTAAACGTCTATCAGACTAAACCTGAAGTGAACACAGATGTTCACCTTCGACGAATGTATTTCTTAAATAAATTACGTTATATCCAAACGCCTGCGATTGGCTGGCAACCAGTTCAGGGTGTACCCTGCCTCCTGCCCGATGACAGCTGGGATAGGCTCCAGCACGCCCGCGACCCTAGTGAGGAGAAGCGGCTCAGAAAATGGATGGATGGATGGATATCCAAACGCCAATATATGCTACATAGCACATAGCGGTTCTGCTACCTCGTTGTTGCCCTTCTAAGGTGCCCTCCATCTCTCCTGGGATACTGGCCTCCCTCAAATTTTTCTCCACGCTGTCCAACTTCCTCTGTGCTGGGAGACACAGTAAAACCTTTGGCCACACCACGTATGCATGTGCCATCCTGGAGGAACTGCACTTCCAGAAAAACTTCTGTTGGCGGCAAATATTATACCTACAATGCCAATGCAATACCCTCTCACTATATTGCCGTTCACTTATTGTGGCTTCACTCCATGGCAAATATTTTTTTTTATTTGATCAGTACTCCCCTGCACATATCTGATACAGTTAGCATTATTAGCAATTTGTATAATGTGGCAATAATTATTTACATAAGCACAAATGGGCTCTTTTACTTTGCAAAAAAAAAAAAAACGTGTTGAGTAATTTCAACTCATACATTTGGTAAGTCATGAGTATATGCTGCTGTTTAACACACAAGCCACCTTCAGAGTTTTATGAAATATCCATCCATCCATTTTCTTTACCGCTTGTCCTCACTAGGGTCGTGCGCTGCTGGAGCCCATCCCAGCCATCTTCGGGTAGGAGTGCGGTGTACACCCTGAACCGGTCGCCAGCCAATCGCAGGGCACATAGAAACAAACAACCATTCGCACTCACATTCACAATTCAGAGTCTTCAATCAATGCACCACGCATGTTTTTGGGATGTGGTAGGAAACCGGAGTGCCCGGAGAAAGCCCACCCAGGCATGGGGAGAACATGCAAACTCCACACAGGCGGGGCCGGGATTTGAACCCCGGTCCCCAGAACTGTGAGGCAAATATGCTAACCAGTCGTCCGGCGTTTTATGAAATAAATTCACAAAATACCAACCTAGCCTGACGTATAGCTAATGCACACACTCATTAGAATATGGACAGGAACAAATGCAAGAGCAACTTTTAGGTTGATTTTCTACAACTACAGTACTGTAGCTAAAAAGGGCACCACAAAGAATTTTGGGAAGCAGCAGGATCTGCTGCATGGCCCAAAGTCCCGTGATGCTTTGCGCTGCATACACCGCCGGGACCATCAGTGTGATGCACAATGCCTAATGGTTTAGCCAGGAAATCGTCTGTCTTTAGCAGGTCTGCAGGGGTTGACATTCATGTCACTGAAGCAGAGCACACCCATCTTTTGAAGGCATGTGCTTGTGGATTTGTGTGAAATCTTGGATGGCGACTTCAAGAGGACAAAATACCTGTACCTCACTAATGTAGCACTTATTGACATTGAATTGCATATGTGAAATTTTGATTTATACCAACAACACAATAATCAGTACATACTCTGTGGATTTAGTCTACTGCAGGGGGTTTCTGGAACGTAACCAACGCGATAAACAAGGGATTACTGTATACCCAGAGGCGGTCCTGGACCGAATGGCTCCATCTGAGACGGCCGTTGAGTGTGCCCCCCTGGCCGATCGTCGGCGGGAGGGCGGTTGGGGGCGGAGATTTTTTGGTTTGTTTTCCAAATAGCAGTACGACGTATATGCACAACGTGCGGCGCTTGTTGATTGTGCAACCCTGGCCGATCGTCAGTAGGGGGGCGAGTGCTGTCCCTCACAGAATGCCGCCTTGGGCGGCTGCCCATATCACTCGTTTCAGAAACCGCCCCAATGTACTGTATACTAGTGCATGCGATGAGGTCCTTGGCTGGTGAGGCACTGACATGAGAGTCAGATTTACAAATTTATGAGCCAAACAGTTGGTGTGGCAACTTGACAAAAAAATCTATGTACAGTGGGTACGGAAAGTTGTCAGACCCCCTTAAATTTTTCACTCTTTGTTATATTGCATCTGTTAAAATCATTTAAGTAAATTTTTTCCCTCATTAATGTACACACAGCACCCCATATTGACAGGGAAAAAAACAGAATTTTTGAAATTTCTGCTAATTTATTAAAAAAGAAAAACTGAAATATCACACAGCAATAAGTATTCAGACCCTTTGCTGTGACACTCATATATTTAACTCGGGTGCTGTCCATTTCTTCTGATCATCCTTAAGATGGTTCTACACCTTCATTGGAGTCCAGCTGTGTTTCATTATACCAATTGGACTTGATTAGGAAAGCCACACCCCTGTGTATACAAGACCTTACAGCTCACAGTGCATGTCAGAGGAAATGGGAATCATGAGGTCAAAGGAACTGCCTGAAGAGCTCAGAGACAGAATTGTGGCAAGGCGCAGATCTGGCCAAGGTTACAAAAAAACATTCTGCTGCACTTAAGGTTCCTAAGAGCACAGTAGTCTCCATAAGACTGAAATGGAAGACATTTGGGACGATCAGAACCCTTTCTAGAGCTGGCCATCCGGCCAAACTGAGCAATCGGGGGAGAAGAGCCTTGGTGAGAAAGGTAAAGAAAAACCCAAAGATCACTGTGGCTGAGCTCCAGAGATGCAGTCGGGAGATGGACGAAAGTTCTAGAAAGTCAACCATCACCGCAGCCTTCCACCAGTCGGGGCTTTATGGCAGAGTAGCTCGACGGAAGCCTCCTCTCAGTGCAAGACACATGAAAGCCTGCATGGAGTTTGCTAAAAAAAAACACCTGAAGGACTCCAAGATGGTGAGAAATAAGATTATTTGGTCTGATGAGACCAAGATAGAAATTGATGGCCTTAATTCTGAGTGGCATATGTGGAGAAAACCAGGCACTGCTCATCACCTGTCCAATACAGTCCCAACAGTGAAGCATGGTGGTGGCAGCATCATGCTGTGGGGGTGTTTTTCAGTTGCAGGGACAGGGAGACTGGTTGCAATCGAAATAAAGATGAATGCGGCCAAATACAGGGATATCCTGGACGAAAACCTTCTCCAGAGTGCTCAGAACCTCAGACTGGGCCGAAGGTGCACCTTCAAAAAAGAAAATGACCCAAAGCACACAGCTAAAATACAGAAGGAGTGGCTTCAGAACAAATCCGTGACTGTTTTTGAATGGCCCAGACAGAGCACTGACTAAAACCCAATTGAGCATCTCTGGAAAGACCTGAAAATGGCTGACTACCAACGTTCACCATGCAACCTGACAACTGGAGAGGATCTCCAAGGAGGAATGGCAGAGGATCCCCAAATCCAGGTGTGAAAAACCTGTTGCATCATTCCCAAAAAGACTCATGGCTGTATTAGCTCAAAAGGGTGCTTCTACTAAATACTAAGCAAGGGGGCTGAATACTTATGGCTGTGTGATATTTCAGTTTTTATTTTTTAATAAATCTGCAAAAATGTCAACAATTGCGTTTTTTCTGTCAATATGGGGTGCTGTGTGTACATTAATGTGGGAAAAAATGAACTTAAATGATTTTAGCAAATGGCTGGAATATAAAAAAGAGCGAAAAATTTAAGGCGGTCTGAATACCCGTACCCACTGTATATAGGATACATACTCCCATAGCTGATGTGTGACTGCAGTGGTCTTCAGCTGAATTTAAAGAAGTTCTGAGCTTCTGGGGTGAAATTATAAATTTAGGCTTTTCAGGATACAATCAAGCCCACGTTGAATGCATCAGACTGTTGCTATATTCACCTTCCAAGTTGTTTTTTGAGCATGTCTGCCCTTTTTTCAAGCAATTTCAAACAGCTCCTATCCAGATGGATTTGTGGGAATTGTCTGAGTCATTTTGACTAAGATGACAGGTGTTCTAGTGCTTAATATATCAACTTCACTCACCTGGTCTCATCAGGCTGCATCTGTAGAGACATGCTGGCTTGAGACATGTCTGTTACATCCGATATGATCGGTCCACCTGTTAGCCCAGTGGTAGAACATGAAGCAGTATCATTGGATGGCTGAGAAAGAGGAGCAGTCAAGTTAGGTTTATTTGCAGGGCATATTCCTTAATCACAAAAGCATCTCAACTGGCTTCACAAGCCCGCAGTTCACAGAGATCAATGACACCCCCAGGTCTAAACAACCCATCCGGGTAAGGAAAAAGGATGGTGATGTTGTTCCTCAGGCAAAGTCAAAACATTATTGTGCAAACAGATGACTGTATCTCTCACTAAGCACTGCTTCCATCTCGTGTTGATATTACATAACAACTGCAGCATACAGGTGTTAACAGAGGATTTAGGATTTTTCCATGTTGGTGTGCACAATCCTTCATGTAAACCAGGGGTGATTGTAGGATGCAAACTTAAAAGCATACATTACAATTAATAATAATAATAATCATGTTTTCAACTAGCGGCACGGTGGACGACTGGTTAGAGTGTCTGCCTCACAGTTCTGAGGACCGGGGTTCAATCCCCGGCCCCGCCTGTGTGGAGTTTGCATGTTCTCCCCGTGCCTGTGTGCGTTTTCTCCGGGCACTCCGGTTTCCTCCCAAATCCCAAAAACATGCATGGTAGGTTAATTGACAACTCTAAATTGTCCGTAGGTGTGAATGTGAGTGCAAATGGTTGTTTGTTTATATGTGCCCTGCGATTGACTGGCAACCAGTTCAGGGTGTACACTGCCTCCTGCCCGATGATAGCTGGGATAGGCTCCAGCACGCCCGCGACCCTAGTGAGGAGAAGCGGCTCAGAAAATGGATGGATGGATGGATGTTTTCAACTGATATAGTGCTTTTCAAGGAACTCAATGATGCTTTACAAATGCATTATTCATTCACTGGTTGTGGTAAGCTACGAGTGTAGCCACAGCTGCCCTGGGGCAGTCTAATGGAAGCGTGGCTGCCAATCTGTGCCTACTGCCATTCTGACCACCACCAACCATCCAACCACGCTCGGGCAGGGATCCAAACCGGCGACCCTCCGGTTGCAGTACATACACTTATCCTCTGTGTCACGCCACCTATGATTAGCACATTCATAAACTATGAACCATAAAGATTAAATACTTTTGGTTAAAGTTACAACCCACTAAATATTTTTCCATTTAATTTGGTACACATTACATGTCACATTAATTAATTAATCAGTTAATAAAACATGATGGAAAATTAATGTTACGCATTGTTATTTACTACTATATATACTGTATTTATGTACACAATTATCTATATGAAAATAATTACATATATAATATACAAACCCCAATTCCAAGGAAGATGGCACATTGTGTAAAATGTAAATAAAATCAAGATACCATATTTGCAAATCCTTTTCAACCTACATTCAATTGAAAATACTACAAAGAAAAGATATTTAATATTCAAACTGTTATTGATTTTTTCCAAATATGCTCTCATTTTGATATGAATGCCCCCGACACATTCCCAAAAAGACTGGTAAGTTTGGGGAATGCTCAGAAAACACCAGTTTAGAACGCTCCACAGTTAAAGGTGAACAGTTTAATTGAAAACAGGTGAGTGTCATGAGTGGGTATAAAAGGAGCATCCTCGATAGGCTCACTTGTTCACAAGCAAAGATTGTGTAGTGTATGAACAAATAGTCCAACAGTTTAAGAACAGCGTTTCTCCATTTACAATTGACGTTTACTCTCACGTGATTACATCCGGGTACTGGTCACCACCACTGCCATACTGGATGGTTGAAGTCTTCACATTGCAACCACAAATACGGCTTAACAGTGATGGCTAATTAGTCTTTAGGAAGTTATCAGAGGGGATTAGATCTCATTTCAGAAAAGCAGCATGATGATAATGTGACGTCATACAACTTCTGCTTTTGAAGACAGTCGGCGTATTGGTTGGGTGAATGCAAGTAATTAGCACGAAGGCTACCAGACGTCAAGCGACTTGGCGAAGCCCGATTGAACAGTCATACATTATAAATAATACATTTCTGGTTTTGCGAGTCCACCTTAAGCCACCTAAGTAGTATATAAAGCATCAAATATTGTTTTACACCAATACTTAACTATAATCATAATGTATAATGTGCCTTTAGATGTAAATTTTGTGATCAAAATGTATGTTACGTGAACGGTACGTACACGCTGGGTACATTCAAATGAGTGGAATCAGTGAGACACCTTTAAAAAAAATATGCACACTTTTGGTTTTATTCTCACATATGCCCTCTCTCTTTAGCAACCCACTTCTTCCTTAACTATTAATCTACTTTCTTTGGTTTAAGAAATTAGATCAAGTACAATACACTTTAAAAACAGCTTCAAACGCCTATACAGGCTCGCTCAGTTTCCAGGTATACAATCGGACAATGTGCGGGGGTGCGGTCAGCAACGCTTATTTTTATGCGGTGGTTCACAAGCTTAATCTAAAATTAAGTTCAGAATGGCTGGCGAAGGGGCAGGGGTTCACGCACTACTATTTCCAACAAAAGTGTGGGAAGTGGGAAAGTGGACTTCCAGCTGTTATCAAGAATCAGTGCGGGAAAACAGAGCAACTCTCAACTTAGGTTCTAAGCTGATTAGGTGACGTGCAAGTTATCTTCTGCTGTTGTTGTTGTAATGTCTTGATCAGAAAGTCCAGGGGGAAATGGCACAGGGTTTAATCTTTTTATGCCCAAAGTGTATATATTTTGGGGATATTTGTAAGGCCTATTGTCAATCATCCCACACACTGTCCAAAAAAGAAAAGGACCATCCTAATTGTTATCAGCGCAAAGTTCAAAAGCGAGCAACTGTAATGGTATGGGGTTGTGTTAGCGCCCCTGGTATGGGTAACTTGTACATCTGTGAAGGCACCATTAATGCTAAAAGGTACATGCATGTCTTGGAGCAACATATGCTGCCATCCAAGCAACCTCTTTTTCAGGTATGTCCTTGCTTATATCAGCAAGACGATATCAAGCCACATTCTGCACATGTTCTAACAGCGTGGCTTCGTAGTAAAAGAGTGTGTGTACTAGTTACAAACCTGTCTCCCATCGAAAAATGTGGCACATTATGAAACACAAAATACGACAACGGAAAAGTATGACTGTTGAGCAACTGAAACTGTACATTAAGCAAGAATGGGAAATAATTCCACCTACAAAGCTTTAACAACTGGTGTTCTAGGGTCCTAGGCCCTTTTTGAGTGTTGTTAAAAGGAAAGGTGATTTACCAATGGGTAACATGCCTTTGTTCCAGCTTTGTGGAATGTATTGTAGGGATCAAATTCAAAATGAGTGAAGGTTTGCAAAAAAAAAAAAAAAAAACAATAGTTTATCAGTTTGAACATTAAATATATTGTATTTGTCCTGTATTCAATTGAATATAGGTTGAAATGGATTTGTAAATCATCCATTGATCCAGTTTACCAACTGCTTATCCTCACTAGGGTCACGGCGTGCTGGAGCCTATCCCAGCTATCTTTGGGCAAGAGGCAGGGGACACCCTGAACTGGTCGTCAGCCAATCGCAGGGCACATATAAACAAATTAGCATTCGCACTCACATTCACACCTACGGGCAATTTGGAGTCTTCAATTAACCTACCATCCATGTTTCTGGAATGTGAGAGGAAACCGGGGCACCCGGAGAAAACCCACGCAGGCAGAGAACATGCAAGCTCCAAATAGGCGGGGCCGGATTTGAATCCGGGTCCTCAGAACTGTGAGGTAGATGTGCTTGTAAATCATTGTATTCTGTTTTTTTATTTACGTTTTACACAATATCTCAACTACATTGGAATAGGGGTTTGTAATATTATATCATATCATATAATACCATATATATGAATGAATTTTATTATCACCATCACCATTAGTATGTGTCCGGAGCACAGCATCTTGTTATACAGGTTGCTATTTATCGTAGCACATTGAATTCTGTACATGAATATGAAGATGTCAGTGACAATAGGGAAGCTGCATAAAATGCATTGTGTAACATTTGCATATTCTCTCACCGACTGGATGTAGAAGGACTCATGCATTGGCTCCATTGGGTTACTATGGCTGAACTTGGAGGCAGGGGGGCTAATAGAGCCGTCATCCAACATCAATGGCCTGAACAGATAATGAAGTTTTGATATGTTAGATGTCTGACTCAGAGTAGTTGCATTATCAATATCTATTAGGTAGACAACTGAAGGTTCTTGTATGTTTGAATTGACTGTAATGATATTTGCAATACGGTCAGAGGGGTCTCAAAGTTAGGAAATATAGGCACAAAATTAAAGTGCTTTTCATTAAACCCTACTGTGGTCTGGGCTGTTAGTATCTCAGCAGAAACTGTGGCAAAAACATTGCATTTACTCATTAGAAATAACCATGATCTCCAAAATCATTTTGTCAACTTGTGGTAAAGCATGAGGCATCATTGCAACTTTGCCAGGTAGCATGCTGACCCTGTAATGCCTATGCTCTTGGCACCTTTGTGTGAGAACGTGCCTTTCCCACTGCAGCAGCAAGGCTGAACCAGCATTTTACATACATTGGCAGTAGCTGGGTCATGCACTCTGCTGTGCCTTCCATCTGTGTGTGTGTGTGTGTTTGTGTGTGTGTGACTGATTCAGCACTTGTCGCCATTCACACTGCTTGATGGTTCAGTTTGTCAGCTGAGCCAGCCCTTCCCTCTGCTCCACTGTGGCCCCGTTTGTCTGACTTTTGTTGATTGCCACCCCATGTGTATTTGTGTGTGTGTGTGTGTGTGTGTGTGTGTGTGTATGAGTACTCACAGCTTTCTCTTCAAGCTTACAGTGCCAGGTGTGTTGGACTGCATTTGACTGAACAGAAACTGAATTAGCTGGCAAAGAGAGAAAAGGCACAGCATGAATCAGCAACCCTCTCTAAGCTTTCAATCTCTCATTTCTCACTCTTTCTTTTTCTCTCTCTCACACACGCACGCACGCACACACAATACACATACATTGGATATAAAATTTTGAATATCTTTACTTAAGAATGCACTGTATGTACTGGCTACACATAGTTAAAGACTAGCCAGAGTTACAACTATAACTGAACTGAGCTTGACTGCAAAAAGACAAAACAGCAGCAATATAGTTGGATTGGCTAAGGGAAAGGAGTTCTGGAAAAATTACGTTTGAATAATTACAGTATGTCTTGTAATATTTTACTAAAAGTTCAACAAAAAATGGTATTGATATTGACAAGAAGTTTGAGGCATTTGCTTAAATACGTTTCTGTTGATGTTTAACAAAGAGAATATCTGAATGATGATGACAAAAAGTTTCAAGTATTAGCATTGGGGATGGAGATAATAATTATGTGTTGAATTGTTTGTTAATTAAGGCATCTTGAAGCAATTTTGCATTCTTCAGAAGAAAAACATGACGTCAAATAGGAAAAAATTATTTAGTCAATTCAAATCAAGACCAGCAATTGTCTTATTCTACACATGACATAGACTGACCTTGTTCATGACCTTCTGCTGCTGTGTGTGGTTCTGCCTCAGTGAGACCACCTCTCTCCACAGAACCTCATTCTGCCTACAAACAGTACATGGAAAGAAAAAAAAAAATATGATCACAAGCAAAAGGGGACATATTTAATATTAATTTTAAATGTAAGAAACAAATATTGTGTTCATATCATTAGTATTACTGTTTTTGAACAACAATTAATAGATTAGTTGATATGAAAAAGATATTCTGATTATATTCATCCTCCATGGAAGCAGACTGATTGTCTTGGTGTTTAATCAAAAGAAAACATTAACATCTCCTTTTACTTTGAAAAACAATGATCAACATTTTTGGTTATGTTACGGTTGAAATTAGCAACTGAATCATAATGAACGTATTTTTGTGCATTTTCTTCCAAATTTGAAAAATAGATTGAAATTTTAGCTTTTTTTTTTTTTTAAACCAATTCCCTGATTAATAGAAAAAAATAATCAACAGATTATTTGATTATTAAAATAGTTGTTAGTTGAAGCCCTAATTGAATGGAATCACAAACTTAAGTTCAGATAAAGGCATGATTGCTATTAGGTAAGAAATACTATTTGTACCTTCCAAATTCATATAATTTTTGTGTCATCTGTTGGGTATGTCTCCAATGATCTTTTCATTATTCCAATTGCTAGAACAAAAACATACAGCAAGGCTGCATTCAGCCACTACTGCCCGTGCCTTTGGAATAGGCTACCAGAGGTTATCAGGACCACACAATCTGTTGATGTTTTTAAAAGGAGACCCAAGACTCACCTATTTCATTTAGCCTTTTAACTGAGTTCTTAAATATTTATTTAGACCTGTATTTATTACTGTATTTACTTATTTATTATTTTATCCACTAATTATTTTTATTCTTTTTATCCTATTTTGCTGTATTTCTTATTGTCTTTCAAATTTTTATTTTGTCCTATTGTCTTTTAGTCTCAATTATATATTTATTTTAACTCCAGTGTCTGCTCATGGGAGCCTCCAGAGTGGGAGGTGTGTTCAGTCTGCCCGCGGGGATGTCAGTCTGCAGTTTTCCCATGGCCCGGGGGAAAGAGGGACTCCAATTGCAATAATGTGGGGAGTCCAACCCGTTCTTCCCGGGTCATGGTGGTCTTTGTGGTGGCATCCTCTGTGGCTGAAGGCTGTAAAACCTCCCACAGTTTGTCTCTCCTCACCTGGATCCTCAGTGCCTTGCCATGTCTCTACACTACGAATCTATAGGTGCTGTGTGATCTTGTATGGTTCTTGCAATTTTAAATGTCAGTCTTAATTCATATAAAACACTTTGTGTTGCATTTTTATGTAGGAAAAGTATGACATGGTATGATTTGATTTGATTATGAATGTGCATGCACATGTGGTCACTGCTTGTGTGCGTGTGTGTATGTGTGTGCCAGTCAGGTGAGCAGGTGAACATTCTCTGCTCTCATTGACAAACAATGCTGAGTACAAAGAAGCAGCAGCACACAATGAACACACAGCAGCAATTGAACAACAATAGCCACCGGAGGGGGGAAGAAAAAAAAAAAAAAAAAAAAAAAGCTCTGTTCATGTACTGGTTGACGTGTTCCTACATAGCAACTGAAGTAATGTGTTTTTCGAGCATGTATATCTGGCTGCTGGATGTATTTAGTGTACACACGACAATATAAGGATATATATATATATTTATTTTTTTTTTATATATATAATCCTGGTGACAATCTCTTGTCTGTCTGACAACATTAAGCACAATAATTACATACCTGAATTTTTAATGATTCATGAATTTGCTTTGTTTTTTTATTTTTGATTAGTCTAGCAGCCTTGTTCCAGGATCATGAGGAGCACACACAAGCTGTCTACTTACTGCTTCATGTCCTGCATCTGACACTCCATGTTGTCCTGTTGTGTTCTTAGGAGCTGAACTTCATACAGCAGTTTACTGAGGTCCTCCTGACGAACTTTGGTCTCTTCACTCTTCACAATTGATACCTGCGCACATGGTTATACTGTGACCCAGTTTGTTTTAGCAAAGGATTCCTTTTTCTGTGATCATTATATGTCCATAAAATACCTTCCTCTTGATGTGTTCCAGCATATGTTCATGTCCCTGGAGGAAGTACAAATGTTGGAACTCTGTATCGTCTCTCTCAGGCTTCACCAGACCACTTTGCTCAATATTTACAACTTTTCGAAAGCCGTCTAGACATACAGACGAGGCAGAATAGAAATGCGTTAGGGACAAAAGAGGAAAAAAACGATTTAATTAGAAGAAAAAAAGACTCACACATGTTGAGCTGTCGGACAAAGCTTGCCATATTATTGTGTTTAAAGTACTTTGGTAGAACTTCCTTGGCAAAGCGACCCTGATCAAATACATGGAAACTGGTCCCAGTCTGAAACAGACAAATACAGAAATTACTGTTATTACCATGTCTGGAAGGAATCCTTTTTCGGTTTTAAGAAATAATTCTTGCTCTATCCAGTAAATCAATCTATCCCATCAATTTCCACACATTACTTTAAAAGACTTAATTCATATATCACATATACACTGACAAATTATATTTCAGCTGTATATACTCTTACATAAGAAGAATGTAAAAAAATATATCTTTCTATAATGTATATAGATATTCGATTTTTTAGTATTGCATCTCTGCTTTTTGCAGATGATGTGGTTCTGTTGGCTTCATCAAGCCGTGACCTGCAACTCTCACTGAAGCAGTTCGCAGCCGAGTGTGAAGCGGCTGGGATGAGAATCAGCACCTCCAAATCTGAGACCATGGTCCTCAGTCGGAAACGGGTGGCATGCCCTCTCCAGGTCGGGGAAGAGATCCTGCCCCAAGTGGAGGAGTATCTTGGGGTCTTGTTCACGAGTGAGGGAAGAATGGAACAGGAGATCGACAGGCGGATCGGTGAAGCATCTGCAGTGATGCGGACTTTGTATCGGTCTGTTGTGGTAAAGAAGGAGCTAAGCCGAAAGGCGAAGATCTCAATTTACCGGTCGATCTACGTTCCTACCCTCACCTATGGTCACGAGCTGTGGGTCGTGACCGAAAGAACAAGATCCCGGATACTAGCGGTCAAAATGAGTTTTCTCCGCAGGGTGTCCAGGCTCTCCCTTAGAGATAGGGTGAGAAGCTCGGTCATCCGGGAGGATCTCAGAGTAGAGTCGCTGCTCCTCCACATCGAGAGGAGCCAGATGAGGTGGCTGGGGCATCTGATTCGGATGCCTCCCGGACGCCTCCCTGGTGAGGTGTTCCGGGCACGTCCCACCGGGAGGAGACCCCGGGGACGACCCAGGACACGCTGGAGAGACTGGCCTGGGAAGAGCTGGATGAAGTGGCTGGGGAGAGGGAATTCTGGGCGTCCCTGCTAAAGCTACTGCCCCCGCGACCCGACCCGGATAAGCGGTAGAAAATGGATGGATGGATTTTTTTACATTTTTCTCAGTTTTCTCACTGTGACATATTTAATAACTCTGTAATAGTACCACCACTACTATTACTACTACTAATATAAACAAAATATGCCATACACACACACACACACACACACACAAATACTAGTATAAACAAAGCATATTGCCATATATACATTAGTAGTGGTAGTGGTAGTAGTGTCATTAAAATATGTCATACCTGGAAAGATCAATGAACATTATAATTAAAGTAGTCTACCCTATGATTATTATGGCATAGCATTATCATATGCTCTTTTTGACTTGTATTTTGAAGCTATATACATTGTGAAAATCCTCGGAATGCTAAATAAACATTGTTTTGTTATAATTAATAGATTTCTTAATGCTCTTAATGCATTAATGGACTGACCTATAGCCAACCTCTAAATCAATAATGAAGGGTGTTGCCAAGACATTTGTTGTTATTAAGTTGATCTTGGATTAGCATGTGCAATTGTTGTTTCTATGAATACAATGAAATCAAAATGCCCTGTGTGTAAAAATATACTCTCTCAGAGTATTTGTTATTCTTTTCATTTCTTGACAACTATTCATTAGGGTTGTCCAAATCTGACACATTGATATCAACACTAACTCATTTGTGTTTTAGTCCTACATTATATTATCGGTAACCTGCTTAACTGTGTGTCAAAAGCATGACTTGTGATGAACACAGCACATGGATACTTTGTTCCCAACCGTCCAGTAGCGGTTTTTAGGCTACTCACAGCACTCCAGCAGATTAGGTGGTTGGTATCTGGATCCTCCACGAGAGTCCAGAGTTTGGTGAGAAAAGCTGGAACGTTGCTGGTGTAGCTGCCATCTACACCCATAGCACCTGGAGACTCCTGCATGCTGACTCGGTCCACTGCCACAGCCGGTCACAACAGGAAACCAGATGTTTGTGTGTGAGACTGAGGAACGCCTGTATACAGTATATGTATATGTGCCAGTTCCCCACACTAGTCCATGTTGGAGAAATCCACTTGTGGAAATCGGTTACTGATATTCCCAAGTTTGCCTCAGTCTATTTGATTCCATGCCTGTCAAGCACAAGCGCACCTTGTTTGTTATGTCCAGCTTTGTATTTACCGTCACTTGTCTTCACTGGCTTGTCAAATATCCTCAAAACATCTGCATTAATCTCTCAGTACATGTTTTCAGTTATTCCTTTAATTTTTCTACCCCCTCTCTCCTCTTTCTGCCCCACCATCATTCAACTGAATGTCATCATAGAAGGTCCTTGTCAGCACCCACACAATTCAAACCCAACCCTACCACACACACGCACACGTGCACGTGCACTCGCGCACACACACACACACACACACACACACAAGCATCCCCTGGCCTCCAGTTGACAATATAGACTAAAACAATCAGCATCCATACAAAAGCTTGGGCAATCTGCCAATTTCCAATCACCTACTAGTGGACTGTAATTCAGTACAGTTCTATTAAAGTTAATGCTGCTGAGGTGTTCAAACATGCCTCAATGTTGTTGTGGATATAGAGTTACTAAAATATAAAAATCATGTTCTGACTAAGTCACTGAGAGGTCCTGGCTCTACACAATTGGGACTAAATGGGAATTTGTGTAATGACTTTGTAAACTGACTAATGTCTGTTATCAGTAGTATTAAATTAAAATTGTTTACCACTTGTGTACAAAGGATCCCTGGGCAGTGGGTGTCTTATTTCATATATAGCCTCCTCGGGCAGTTTATAGTTTTGGATAAAGGCTAACATGGATATAAATGGAAAAAAATCAACTTCTTAAACACCTAACCTACAATTCCATTACAGCATGTTGGCAATTTTTTGACTTGAGTACGTTGTCACATTTCTGTGGGGCCAATTATGTATTACTCGTGCACTCACTGTAGTTGTCTCGCCATGCTGCACTATTTGCATATACTGGCCACTCATGCCAGAGTAGCATCTGCTCCATTTGCACACTGATTGAGGAGTATCTGTAACATTTGCACAACCAACATTGTCCCAGATTATCGCACAACTCGTCACTTTAAACCGCATACACTCCTTGAAGTCTCAGCGCCCTTTGCACAATGGTCATTGCACCGGACTATTGCAATATTAGTCATTCGAACTGCTCTAAGTGTGAGAGGACTCTGCATCTTTTTGCACAATTGTCAAAAAATAAAAAATAAAAAATTTACCGGCATTACCAGATAACTAGCAACCCTTTACTGCTCAGTAACTGTTTTTTTTTGTCAATGTCTTTCTGTCTCCAAAGTGTTCTGTAAATTGACTGTCTGTTGTCGTACTAGAGCGGCTGCAACTACCGGAGACAAATTCCTTGTGTGTTTTTGGACATACTTGGCAAATAAAGATGATTCTGATTCTGATTATTGACAACAAAGATCACAGTGTATTTGCACTATCACCATTTCTCTTCTCTGAGATTATTTTAATGCTGCATCACTCCCTTTTGGCCTCTAAGAGGGAATAAAATACAACAACAACATGAAGACTGCAAAATAAATTTGCAAATTATGTACTATATTAACGTAATTAAGAGGATAGTATTGTATCGTATAACATAGCAGTATATTTTAAAGATCATTTCAAATTTTGTTGCTGTAACCATTGCTTGCTAAGCAGACACAATCAAACTTGTCACATTGGATGCCGTTTTCACCCGAAGTAGAAAGGCTCCCAGTGCAAATACCCAAATTAGAGGCCTCAGTATGCAGACGTCTAGATGGGGGTCACCAGAACCACATGAAGAACTACTGTATTTAAGTATTATATACACGCAAGCACACGTCAATGAGCACAGCTCTCCCCATCAAATCCCCGTATTTAGGAACAGCTTTCCAGGAAAACACTCTCCTATTTCGTTTAGCACAACAAGTCAAACTCAAAGTAAAACAAAGGAAACTTTGGCCAGAAAACCTTTCCCGGTCACTCACTCAACAACTCATGGCTCTTTCCAATCACATTGGATAACTAAAGCAAACCTCCTGTCCTCCGCCCATCCTCTCTCATAACCCCGCAATCTACCTGAAGGGACCCTACAGACTGCAAGAAGGAAAACCTGATCTATTATATGAAGGGTGACAGTTGCTAATCTGTAAGAAACAAGGTTATTATAGTTAGGGAAAACGAATGAAATAACTAAAACAAAAATTGAAAGAACATTTTTGTAAACATAATAAAATACGAACAAGATTTTTTTATTTTTTTTTTCAAAAAATTAACTGCAACGACATTTTAAGTTTACAAAACTAACTATAATTATAGTGAAAATGTCCTTCGTTTTCATTTTTGTCTATTAATTTCATACATGAGCTTTCGCCAGTGATTTTAAAGAACAGCCAGAAAGACCCCAAAAATGTCTTGCAAATTTGATACATCACAGAAAAGAGTCTTTAACAAGTTAACAAAGCCGGACAATGAACGAATGGATTCATAACATTAATCACAAATTACGTGAAATCAGGTTTCGAAATGGTCAAGAACTGAGACATTCTTTCAGCTTCCAGACGCTGTGGGCGGGTCACTAAATGCTATCAAAATCTCGCTTCCCCGGAATTTTTCAGCTGTCACTCAAAGATGTGCCTCCTCTCCTTCTATGCAGGGAGAGAAGAATTTGTAGCGATTGCACACGCGCTCGCGCTCATGGGCCGCAGAGAGACATTCTGGGGCGGCCACCCATTTGTCTCCGTAAAAATTCAGCAGGCCGTTAATCAAGGGCATGGTTAGCTGTGATGGGTAGCGTGGAGGAGGTGGGGCAAAAAGTCATCCAGGCAGGGTGACTGTGGTGCACGCATTGCTGTGGCCGCCGAGGTTCAGCCTTCGGTGGCCACAGCCAGATGACTCCACCACCCGTCCTCCTCCTCTTGCTAGTCTGCTTCCTGACTTCTGTTGAGGTGCCTGTGAGCAAGCCTTGTCTCCCCCCTCCCCGCATCCCCCTAGCTCAAACACTGCAGCACTGTTTGCATCAAAGATATCATAACACTAGACCGAGCCTGCACTTGGAGAGTGAATCGAGCGATGTGCAGAGTGGCTGCCATCTTGAGTCGGGAGTCCCATGATGTCCCATCCTCCCTCTACTTGATTCCTTTCTATTGAGAATGTGGGCATGAGCAGACTAAAAAAAGACCATAACTCGCAAAATATTTTAAGTTATTTTCATGCAGTTTGTTTTGGCACAAATGCCAGACATGCAAGTTTTTGGGATGTGGGAGGAAACCGGAGTACCTGGAGAAAACCCACGCGGGCACGGGGAGAACATGCAAACTCCACACAGGGAAGGCCGGGATTTGAACACCGGTCCTCTGAACTGTGAGGCAGCGTGGGTTTCCTCCCACATCCCAAAAACATGCATGGTAGGTTGATTGAAGACTAAATTGCCCGTAGGTGTGAATGTGAGTGTGAATGGTTGTTTGTTTATATGTGCCCTGCCATTGGCTGGCGACCAGTTCAGGCTGTACCCCGCCTCGTCCCCGAAGATAGCTGGGATAGGCTCCAGCATGGCCGCGACCCTAGTGGGTATAAGCAGTACAGAAAATGGATGGATGGATTTATATATATAGTGTATATTGGCGTTTGAATAAAACTTACTTTATTTAAGAAATAAATTATTCAAAGCAGCGACTCCTGTGTTGCTTCCGGTTTAGCGTGATTTGACGCTTAACGTTAATCAACTTATTTTGTCTCGTAAAAGGCACCACGTCTTTATATGTGTAAAATGTAGGAAAAGCGACGATAAACCTTTTATCAGTCTCATAATCTTTATCTTTATGAAATCGAGTCCTAGATGACAGAGGTTTCCTTATTAAACTCAAAACACACACAAAACACATCTAAGAGTAGATATTTATAGAATATTTAATTAAATCTACAAGGAATCTATAGGGAAACACACAAAGGGGTCTAACTCCAAAAAGAAAACACGAATTATGGTGAAAAAGACAAATGGGCGTACGAAAAGGGAAATAGAACATCGTGTGTTGCGGGGCTAAATTTTAAAATGGGAGCGCTTAATGCGTCAAAGCAAGAGCAAAGTTGGGATTTTGTGTGAAGCTAGTAATTTCCCCAAAATTAATAGGCACTAATATTGTACATCTTAGCAACGCTTGTTGTGGTACTCATGACCGTAGGTTCATTGGTCTGTGGGGTGGTCTGTCTCAGTTGTCTCTAGAACCACGGATACAGTTCTGGTTGAAGAAGAAAAAGGATGCAGAAAAATAAAACAAAAACAGGCGGGAGAAGGAAAAGGGAAGTTGTTCGTCATGCTTCGTTGGAAGAATATGACCGTCTCTCTCCCTGCCGGTTTTCGGGATCCGCTAGCAAGTTCAGAGAACTCACGTTTGGCTGGGAGCGTATCTGGTACCTCAGCAGCAACTGTTCTGGATGCTGAGCAGCGATGATCCACAGAGGCTAGGAAGCCGGGTCTCCATCCCTAAAGGCTTCTTTATACTCACGCGGACGGCGACCGCGCTGACATCACTGCGGCTGTCCCGCGCGTAGTTTGCCTTTATACTCGGGCGCAACCCACGTGCGCAGTTTTGAAAATGTATTGCAGTTCACCTCCAAGTCTGCAGTGTCGCTACGGCTGGTATTGGCTGGTATTTTTTTTGGGCCATTTCCGGTAGCCGTTTTTACTTTCCTTTCAGTAACAAGGAACGAAGCAACAACAATGACGACCGTGTGGAACAGTGTCTACTAGAACAAATGGACCTAGATGACCAGATGATACGTTTAATTATGCTGCAAAATCGATCAAGAAGCCGGCGGCGTAGGGGCCAATTCGTTGGTCATGTGATGCAATGCGGGCGTTGTCGGCCGCGCGAGCCTGGGAGTATAAAGAGGCCTTTAGCTTCGTGTTTGTCGAGCCGCATGTTTGAACAAGGGAAAGGGGAGGGGGGAGTGGAGGGGCGCCGAGGTCACCCAGAATAAAGGCCTCTTTTTATTCCCGCCCTCGCGGTAGTATTCACACCCTTTGCTATGTGCTGTGACACTCAAATTTATGCTCACTGCTTTGCACTGATCATCCTTGAGATGCTTCTACAGGTGGAGTCCTCCTGTGGTAAATTCAGCTGCTTGAACATCATTTGGAATGGCACACACCTGTGTATATAAGGTCTTAATAGTTGGCAGTGCGTATCAGAGCAGAAACCAAGCACTGTAGTCTAAGGAATTGTCTGCAGACCTCCAAGACCGGATTGTGTCAAGGCACAAATCTGGGAAGGATACAAAAGAATTTCAGCAGCATAGAAGGTCCCGAAAAGCACTGCTGTCTCAATTATTCGGAAATTCAAAAAGTTTGGAACCACCAGGACCCGTCGTAGATCTGGCCGTCCGAGCAAGCTGAGTAACCGGGGAAGAAGGGCCATGGTCAGAGAGGTGAACAAGAACCTGATTGATTCCAACCTGACATTCAACAGTCATATCCAATCAATTACTAAAACTGCCTCTACCATCTGAAGAACATATCCAGAGTGAAGGCTTGCATGTGCCAAGCAGACCAGGAGAAGCTCATCCGTGCTTTTATCTCAAGTAGACTGGACTATTGTAATGGTCTTCTGACTCGACTCCCCAAAAAGAGCATTAAACAGCTGCAGCTCATTCAGAATGCTAGAGCTCGGGTTCTGACTAGAACAAAGAGATGAGAGCATATTACTCCAATTCTAACGTCTTTACACTGGCTCCCAGTCAGCTTTAGAATAGATGTTGAAGTTCTGCTACTGGTATATAAATCACTAAATGGTTTAGGTCCTGAATACATGAAAGAAATGCAAATGGAATATAAACCCAGAAGGGCTCTGAGATCGAGAGACTCAGGTCAAATGGTCGAGCACAGAGTCCAAAGCAAACATGGTGAAGCAGCATTTAGCTATTATGCTGCCCACAAATGGAATAAGTTGCCTACAGAAGTTACGTTAGCCCCAAGTGTGAAAATTTTTAAGTCCAGGTTAAAAACTCTTCTTTTTTCTCATTTTAGAGCATTTCCACTTTTAAATGATATTTCTTGCACCGTACGCTGTTTTAATTGTACCTTTATGTTATTTGTTTCTCTTTGTTTTAAATGTTTATAAGTGTTTTGTTTATGCTTTTAATCATGTAAAGCACATTGAGTTACCGTGTGTGTGAAAATCACGCCATAAATAAATTTGCTTTGCTTTGCTTTATGACGGAGCTCCAGCGTTCCCTTGCGGAGATAGGTGAACCATCCAGAAGATCAACCTAACGCACTCCACCAATCATGCCTTCATGGTAACGTGGCCACTTCTCACTAAAGGCACATGGCAGCCCGCTTGGAGTTTGCCAAAAGGCACCTTAAGGATTCTAAGACCTGCAGAAACAAAATCATCTGGTCTGTTGAAACCAAAATAGAACTTTTTGGCCTGAATTGCAAGTGTCATATCTGGAAAAGAAGAGGCACTAGTAATCACCTGGATAACACCATCCCTTCTGTGAAGCATGGTGGTGGCAGGATCATGCTGTGGGGCTGTTTTTCTGCTGTAGGAACTGGGCAACTAGTCCGTATAGAGGGTAAGATGACAGCTGCCAAATATAGAGAAATTCTTCAAGAGAACGTGCTCCAGAGTGCTCTGGAACTCAGACTAGGGCGTCGATTCACCTTCCAACACGACAATGACCCAAAGCACACAACCAAGATAATAAAGGAGTGGCTTCAGGAGCAGCCTGTGAATGTTCTTAAGTGGCCCAGTCAGAGCCCGGATTTGAATCCAATCAAAAATCTGTGGAAAGACTAAAAATGGCTGTCCACCGACACTGCCCATCCAACCTGACTGACTTCGAAACGATCTGCAGAGAAGAATCGGAGAAAATGCCCAAGAACAGATGTGCCAAGCTCATAGATACATACCCAAGAAGACTTGAGGCTGTGATTGCTGCCAAAGGTCCTTCAACAAAATATTAAGCCAAGGGTGTGAATACTTATGTACCTATTATGTTTCAATGTTTACATTTTCAATAAATTTGCACAACTGTCTGAAAATATGGTTTAATGCTGTCATTATGGGATATTTTATGTAGATTAAAAAAAAACTATACTCAAATCAGATTTGGAATAAGTCTGTAACAGCAAAATGTGGAAAAAAGTGAAGGGGTGTGAATACTTTCTGGTGAACTGTGTATATATATATATATATATATATATATCCATCCATCCATTTTCTGAGCCGCTTCTCCTCAGTAGGGTCGCGGGCGTGCTGGAGCCTATCCCAGCTATATATATATATATATATATATATATATATATATATATATATATCGACACGGTGAACGACTGGTTAGCACGTCTGCCTCACAGTTCTGGGGACGGGGGTTCACACTGTTGTGTATCTTACAGGGGTGCAGACAGAGAATAATCAGTGGGTGGCCGGAGTGATACAGTGGTACAAGATTTCCAAACTTTTTTATTACTACTATTCTGTACATATTTAGCGCAGAGAGAGACGACACACCCCACAGGATGCCTCCCATGCGGCTGCCCATATCGCCCAAAACAGAAACTGCCCCTACGACACTCAGCCAATCAGGTACCAGCAGTGTTGGGAAAGTTTATTTTCTATGCAAACTAGTTCAAAGTTCAGTTCACTGTTCCAAAAAAGAACTAGTTCAGTTCATAGTTCATAATTCAAGATGTTAAACTAAGTTCACTGTTGCAAAAATGAACTGGTTCATAGTTCCTTTTTTTCCAGTACTGTATGTGGCTGACGGACTTTTAACCCTCAAAATACTGACATTTCATTTCCCCATTGTTGCCACCCGTTCAGTCCACACAAGTAGCCAGCGGCAGCTTTAACCCTACAATTTCAAAAACAGTTTGCTTGCATAGCCTTTTTAAAATGAGGAATTAAAACAAAAACAGGACTTCCTGAATGGGGAAATAAAAACACACAACAGAGTATGACAGGAACAATGGGGAAATGACATTAGTAACCAGTGTTGCCACAGTTACCTTGAATAAGTAACTTAGTTACTTTACTGATTACTTGATTTTAAAAATAACTTAGTTACTTGACTGATTACTTGATTTCAAAAGTAACTAAGTGAGAAAAAAGTAACTTTTTAGTTACTTTCAGCAGCTGACAAGTGGCAGGAATATCACTTATCCACAGTACAAAAAAAAGCATTAGCTTAACCGTACCCATTACTTGGTAATGTATGCCACACAAGTTACAGAATGATGTCATCAACATGAACCAATAACTTAAATATGAGTGTAGTTGAAGCCATATTAAATGAGCAACTTAGGGCAGACTTGACGTGCCAAATAGCCACCTAAATATAAACAAGCACACCATTCTCAGTACACTTCTTTAAAGACTCGATAGATAGATAGACAGACAGACAGACACATACTGTAGCAACCCTGTCGACTGTGTGGGAGTCCATGAAGGCAACTGTGTGTGTGTGTGTGTGTGTGTACAACGTGTTCAACGAACCTTAGTATTGTCCTCTTTAGAGAAACTCGAAGTAGTGACTGTATTTCCTCCAATCCCTCGTCAGAATCGTCAGCGTCCATTGTGTTTGCGCCTCTGGCTACTTGGGCACACGAGAGCTGACAATGTGCGGAAAACGTGCAACACATCACGTCACGCCATTGCCCCAGACGGCTCCGTTTATAAATATTTCGCCTTTTTTCGATATTGTAGTTAGTCGTTGTGTGCATTTTAGTTACGGATAGTTAGGAATATAGTGTGTTTCATCTGTTTTATTACTCATTACTAATACAAAGGCTGTAAATTGGTCTACACTTATGACATGCACCGTGACTGAATCAAGTGTCTTGGTTATTGACTTGCCTCATATACTGCGGTCAAGCCAGCCTCCACTCGAAAAGTAGCAGTCAAGCCAGCCGCCCCTAATTTCGTTCATACTCGGCATTACGGTAATAGGTCGCCAACTCGCGGCGAAGCCACCTTCAAAATAAAAGCTTCCCAATAATACGGATGTCAATGTTCTTCGGTTAAGGAATGCAGCCAGCAAAGTTAATTAGAATCTTGAGATACATTACATACATACATACATTAAAATAATTACTTTATTTGATATCTTGGGAAAAATAAATGGAAATGGACTGCACTTATATAGCGCTTTATCTCCATCATCACAGTGGCCAAAGCGCTTTACAAAGAGTCATATTCACACACACAATCATAAACCAATGGGCGACTGCTGCCATGCGAGGGGCTGCCATGCCCACTGGGAGCAAATTAGGGTTCAGTGTCTTGCCCAAGGACACTTAGACATGCGGACAGTCGTAGCAGGGATTCGAACCTGTTCTACCTACTGAGCCAAAGCCACCCCAACATAATCCCATTGGTATCGCAAGACAAGTCCAGATCTGTGTGACAGACCACCAAGGACTCTGCGAAAAGAGGTTTGATGAACATCTGATATTGTATTTCAAAATAAAAATCTCTGAAAACTGCATATGTTGCTTTCATTATCCCTGACTGAAAAAATCTGTGAAATATTTTTAATGAGATATCGCAACACCAGACCAGTTCTGGGGGACACTACACCACCCCAGGTCTGCAACAAAAGAGGTCCCATCAAAATCTGATGTGGCATTTCAAAATAAAAGACTCTTGAATTTGGTGTATTTCACTGCCATGATCACGGATTTCAAAAATTCATTAAAGCTTTAGCAGGGACGCCCAGACTTCCCTCTCCCCAGCTACTTCATCCAGCTCTTCCGGGGGTATCCCGATGCGTTCCCAGGCCAGCCGAGAGACGTAGTCTCTCCACCGTGTCCTGGGACGTCTCCGGGGTCTCCTTCTGGTGGGACGTTCCCGGAACACCTCACCAGGGAGACGTCCGGGAGGCATCCGAATCAGATGCCCCAGTCACCTCATCTGGCTCCTCTCAATGCGGAGGAGCATCAGCTCTACTTTGAGCTCTTCCCGGATTACCGAGCTCTCTAAGGGAGAGCCAGAATACCCTGCGGAGGAAACTCATTTCGGCCGCTTGCATCCAGGATCCAAAGCTCGTGACCATAGTTGAGGGTAGGAACGTAGATCGACCGGTAAATCGAGAGCTTCGCCTTTCGGCTTAGCTCCTTCTTTCCCACAACGGACCGATACAAAATGCGCATCACTGCAGACGCTGCACCGGTCCGCCTGTTGATTTCCAGTTCCATTCTTCCCTCACTCTTGAACAAGGCCCCAAGATACTTGAACTCCTCCCTTTGGGGCAGGATCTCATCCCCGACCAGGAGAGGGCACGCTACCCTTTTCCGACTGAGGACCATGTTCTCATATTTGGAGATGCTGATTCTCATCCTAACAGCTTCACACTCGGTTGCGAACTGCTCCACTGTTCCACGGCCAGGACGACAACCACACTGCTTCTCCTGAATCTGGGATTCAACTTCACGATGAACCCTCCTCTCCAGCACCATCTAATAGACCTTACTAGGGAGGCTGAGGAATGTGATCCCCCTGTAGTTGGAACACACCCTCTGGTCCCCCTTCTTAAAAAGGGGGACCACCACCCCAGTCTGCCAATCCAGAGGCACTGTCCCCGATGTCCACGCGATGTTGCAGAGGTGTGTCAACCAGGACAGCCCCACAACATCCAGAGCCTTTAGGAACTCCGGGCGAATCTCATCCACCCCTGGGGCCTTGCCACCGATGAGCTTTTTCACCACCTCGGTGACCTCAACCCCAGAGATAGGAGAGCCCGCCTCAGAGAACCCAGACTCTGCTTCCTCATGGGAAGGCGTGTGAGGAGGTCTTCGAAGTGTTCTCCCCACCGACTCACAACGTCCCGAGTTGAGGTCAACAGCGACCCATCCCCACTATACACAGCGTTGATGGTGTGCTGCTTCCCCCTCCTGAGACGGCGGATGGTGGAACAGAATTTCCTCGAAGCCGTCCGGAAGTCTTTCTCCATGGCAGCACCGAACCCCTCCCATGTCAGAGTTTTTGCTTCAGTGACCACCAAAGCTTCATTCCGCTTGGCCAGCCGGTAGCCATCAGCTGCCTCAGGAGTCCCACAGGCCAAAAAGACCTGATAGGACTCCTTCTTCAGCTTGACGGCATCCCTCACCGTTGGTGTCCACCAACGAGCTCGGGGATTGCCGTCACGACAGGCAACGAACACCTTACGGCCACAGCTCCGATCGGTCGCCTCAGCAATGTAGGCGCGGAACATGGTCCACTCGGCCTCGATTTCCCCCACCTCCCCCGGAACATGAGCAAAGTTCTGTCGGACGTGGGAGTTGAAACTCCTTCTGGCAGGGGATGCTGCCAGACGTTCCCAGCAGACCCTCACAATACGTTTGGGCCTGCCACGTCGGACCGGCATCTTCCCCCACCATCGGAGCCAATATCACCACCAGGTGGTGATCAGTTGACAGCTCTGCCCCTCTCTTCACCAGAGACATGTGGCCGCAAGTCCGATGACACGACCCCAAGGTCGATCATCGAACTGTGACCGAGGGTGTCCTGGTGCCAAGTGCATGTGTAGGCACCCTTGTACTTGAACATGGTGTTCGTTATGGACAATCCGTGATGAGCACAGAAGTCCAATAACAGAACACCGCTCAGGTTCTGATTGAGGGGGCCATTCCTCCCAATCACGCCCTTCCAGGTCTCAGTGTCATTGCCCACGTGAGCATTGAAGTCCCCCAGCAGAACGAAGGAGTCCCCAGCAGGAGCGCTCTCCAGCACCCCCTCCAAGGACTCCATTGCTGAGGCGGCCGACCGGAGCTGTGCCCGTAAGGTGGTTAGTGCCTGTCGTGGCGGCAATCCCCGAACCCGTTGGTGGATACCAACGGTGAGGGATGCAGTCAAGCTGAAGAAGGAGTCCTATCGGGCCTTTTTGGCTTGTGGGACTCCTGAGGCAGCTGATGGGTACCGGCTGGCCAAGTGGAATGCAGCTTTGGTGGTTTATGAAGCAAAAATTCGGGCATGGGAGGAGTTCGGTGAGGCCATGGAGAAAGACTTCCGGACGGCTTCGAGGAAATTCTGGTCCACCATCATTCCACCACCATCTGAGGCGGGCTCTCCTATCTCAGTCGGAAAAGGGTGGCATGCCCTCTCCAGGTCGGGGATGAGATCCTGCCCCAAGTGGAGGAGTATCTTGGGGCCTTGTTCACGAGTGAGGGAAGAATGGAACAGGAGATCGGCAGGCGGATCGGTGAAGCATCTGCAGTGATGCGGACTTTGTATCGATCCGTTGTGGGAAAGAAGGAGCTAAGCCGAAAGGCGAAGCTCTCGCTTTACCGGTCGATCTACGTTCCTACCCTCACCTATGGTCACGAGCTGTGGGTCGTGACCGAAAGAACAAGATCCAGGATACAAGCGGCCGAAATGAGTTTCGTCTGCAGGATGTCCGGGCTCTCCCTTAGAGATAGGGAGAGAAGCTCGGTCATCCGAGAGGATCTCAGAGTAGAGCCGCTGCTCCTTCACATCGAGAGGAGCCAGATGACGTGGCTGGGTCATCTGATTCGGATGCCTCCCGGACGCCTCCCTGGTGAGGTGTTCCGGGCACGTCCCAACGGGAGGAGACCACGGGGACGACCCAGGACACGCTGGAGAGACTACATCCTTCGGCTGGCCTGGGAACGCATCGGGATCCCCCCAGGAAGAGCTGGATGAAGTTTCTGGGGAGAGGGAAGTCTGGGCGTCCCTGCTAAAGCTAATGCCCCCGTGACCTGACCTCGGATAAGCGGTAGAAAATGGATGGATGGATGGATGGACATCAGATTTGGGTGGGACCACTTTTGTTGGATACCTGGGGTGGTGTAGTGTCCCCCAGAACTGGTCTGGTGTTGTGATAACTAAGATATTTTTTTTTAAGAATTTTTGAAATCCGTGATCATGGCAATGAAATACACCAATTTCAGTGGACATTTATTTTGAAATGCCACATCACATTTTGATGGGACCTCTTTTGTTGCAGACCTGGGGTGGTGCAGTGTCCCCCAGAACTGGTCTGGTGTTGTGATAACTAGGAAAAAAAATTTTATGAATTTTTGAAATCCGTGATCATGGCAGTGAAATATACCAATTTCAGTGGACTTTTATTTTGAAATGCCACATCAGATTTTGATGGGACCTCTTTTGTTTCAGACCTGGGGGGGGTGTAGTGTCCCCCAGAACTGGTCTGGTGTTGTGATAACTAGGAGGTTTTTTTTTTATGAATTTTTGAAATCCGTGATCATGGCAGTGAAATATACCAATTTCAGTGGACTTTTATTTTGAAATGCCACATCAGATTTTGATGGGACCTCTTTTGTTGCAGACCTGGGGTGGTGTAGTGTCCCCCAGAACTGGTCTGGTGTTGTGATAACTAGGAAAAAAATTTTTATGAATTTTTGAAATCCGTGATCATGGCAGTGAAATACACCAAATTCAACAGTCTTTTATTTTGAAATGCCACATCAGATTTTGATGGGACCTCTTTTGTTGCAGACCTGGGGGGTGTAGTGTCCCCCAGAACTGGTCTGGTGTTGTGATAACTAGGAGTTTTTTTTTATGAATTTTTGAAATCCGTGATCATGGCAGTGAAATATACCAATTTCAGTGGACTTTTATTTTGAAATGCCACATCAGATTTTGATGGGACCTCTTTTGTTGCAGACCTGGGGTGGTGTAGTGTCCCCCAGAACTGGTCTGGTGTTGTGATAACTAGGACATTTTTTTTAATGAATTTTTGAAATCCGTGATCATAGCAGTGAAATACACCAAATTCAAGAGTCTTTTATTTTGAAATGCCACATCAGATTTTGATGGGACCTCTTTTGTTGCAGACCTGGGGTGGTGTAGTGTCCCCCAGAATTGGTCTGGTGTTGCGATATCTCATTAAAAAGATTTCACAGATTTTTTCAGTCAGGGATAATGAAAGCAACATATGCAGTTTTCAGAGATTTTTATTTTGAAATACAATATCAGATGTTCATCAAACCTCTTTTCGCAGAGTCCTTGGTGGTCTGTCACACAGATCTGGACTTGTCTTGCGATACCAATGGGATTATGTTGGGGTGGCTTTGGCTCAGTAGGTAGAACAGGTTCGAATCCCTGCTACGACTGTCCGCATGTCTAAGTGTCCTTGGGCAAGACACTGAACCCTAATTTGCTCCCAGTGGGCATGGCAGCCCCTCGCATGGCAGCAGTCGCCCATTGGTTTATGATTGTGTGTGTGAATATGAGTCTTTGTAAAGCGCTTTGGCCACTGTGATGATGGAGATAAAGCGCTATATAAGTGCAGTCCATTTCCATTTATTTTTCCCAAGATATCAAATAAAGTAATTATTTTAATGTATGTATGTATGTAATGTATCTCAAGATTCTAATTAACTTTGCTGGCTGCATTCCTTAACCGAAGAACACTGACATCCGTATTATTGGGAAGCTTTTATTTTGAAGGTGGCTTCGCCGCGAGTTGGCGACCTATTACCGTAATGCCGAGTATGAACGAAATTAGGGGCGGTTGGCTTGACTGCTACTTTTCGAGTGGAGGCTGGCTTGACCGCAGTCCTCATATTACCAAGCACTGTAGTTTGTTAATGGCAAATAACTATTGCATGAGCATAAATAGCAGCATTATAATTATTATTATATTATCCATCCATCCATTTTCTGAGCCACTTCTCCTCACTAGGGTCGCGGGCGTGCTGGAGCCTATCCCAGCTGTCATCGGGCAAGGGGCGGGGTACACCCTGAACTGGTTGCCAGCCAATCGCAGGACACATAGAAACAAACAACCATTCGCACTCACAGTCATGCCTACGGGCAATTTAGAGTCTCCAATTAATGCATGTTTTTGGGATGTGGGAGGAAACCGGAGTGCCCGGAGAAAACCCACGCAGGCACGGGGAGAACATGCAAACTCCACACACCCCGCACCTCAGAACTGTGGGGCTGACGCTCTAACCAGTCGTCCACCGTGCCGCCTATTATATTATTATTATTCAAATTAAATTTTAAATTCAAAAGCTTATCAAGCTCTGATTCTCGTGAACGAAAAATAACTGTAATCTGACTACTCTAATATAAAAAGTAACAGTTTACTTATGACTTCACCGGACCACATTTTGGGGGTCATGCGTTCTTTTTTAACGCGTTACCGGCACCACTGTTAACTTTTCATTCCTTGCATCTCTGACTAACAAAATAATTTGTCTTATCTAGTCTTATATAACAAAACAGAGTAAATTTCATATCATGACAATGTGATCGTACAATGATTTAACAAAAGCATTCTGATACAAATAATTCTAACAAAGAACAGATACACTCCCGTTTACGAAGTGTCCCTGAACACACCTCGCGCATGTAAACAAGAATGGGGGCTGCACTGAATCAATTGACAAATACAGCGTTTATCTCACGACATATAAAGGCTCATATATAGTGTGTTCAGACTGGTTTCACCTGGGAGTCCCTAACAAAACCTACTTTCGTTCAAAGACGCCAGAAATAATGCGTTCTCAATAGCGTTCATCAGGCAGAAATGAACCAAGTCAATTCAGTTTTGCCCAAAATATGAACTTGTTCATGAACTTTCGTTCATTGAACTCACTCAAGTACAACACTGGGTACAAGTTTCAAAGGAGCCACGTGGCTACTTATGCATACATTGTGCATTTTAAGTACTAGTAAACTGTTACTGCTAATTTTGGAAGCTGTGTTTGCTGTCGATTGAATGAAGACGCATTGCCGAAGTTCTCGTAGTTGTGTCAGCGCGAATCTGACTGCGAAAATGAAAAGAACACTGACAGCTCTGTTATATGATCAGAGGCAATGATGTCTTTTCAGAATCGTATGGGGAGAGTTTTCATTTGCGTTACCTACGTTACGTTAGTTTTTATTTGAAGTTATGACAAAGATGAAAATGTTCCTTGTGTTTGTTACAGCGCAAATCTCACTGCAAAATCACACGTTCATAGGATTCGGACACAATAGAAAACTATATGGACGTGATTCACTATTATTATTCTTGTTTTCTATGACGTTTGGAGAAAATCTGACGACGCGGTTGTTCTCAGTGTGACCCGGAAAATGAGATGGCTCGAGCGCATGCCGCCAACGTTTGACGTTTAAAGGTAGCTAGCTTAGTTAGATCGGCGGCGAGCGTCGTAGTTACAAACTCAAAATCACTGGATGATTGCAATTTCAGCATGACTTGTGATGCATCCTCTAATTTCCAAGGGGGTTCTTTCAACACATAAATATAATCACTAATACAGTATACAAAATTAAAGGTTTGGTAAGTCAAAATCATATTAAAAGTGCTAATCATACACACATGCAGGGATGGTTTCTGATATGGGTAATCGGCCAGGGAGGTGCAATCAATCCGTTTCACAGAGCGCCACATGCACGCACAGCTTCCCTTGTCATGATCTGTGCCCTGAGGTTGCTCTGCGGGGCATGGGTGGTGCTTTTTTCCATCTCTCTCCAGCACTAATTACCTCCTCACCTGCACACCTGGTTCCAATCAGCACTCATCACTGCCTGCACTTAAGCTTGCCAGTTCCAGTGTTCCAGCGCCAAATTATTCTCGCTCCTACGCGGTACACCGGCCGACGGATTGCTCATGATAGGAAGAAAATATTCTCTGGTACCTGTTGTTGTTCCTCCTCCAGTGCCCTCCTGTGTCTCCTGCCACGATGCTCGCTCCAGCCGCATTGCCAAAGTTCCCTCACCTGCTCACGCTCCAGTCTCCCGTACGCTACGGACCACCATCACGCCTTTAAATTCCTTACCTCGCGATTCTCCCAAATAAACCACTTCCAACTATTTCCTCAGCCTCAATCTGCTTTTGGGTCAAGTCGAATACTGTTTGGTACAAACCGTGACATCCCTAAACTGAGCCTCCCACCAACCAGCCAATATTTCATAATATGGACGCACATATACATTAATACATACAGTAAACATGGTGTACACAACATCAAATCACAGTATTTTAATAATTTTGTAATCATTTTTTTCTTTGAAGCATTATTGCAACGCCTTGATTTTAGTGAGGTTAGTACACAGTCGCAGCCATGAATGCAGTTGTACTAATAATTTCTTAAAAGGGGCTTAAATAATACAGTATAGAGACGCAAATAACGAAATAGTCACTAAAACCTAATGTGTGGTATGGTGAATATGTGGGGCCACTGGAGGTTCTGATCGAGCCACCACAACTTGGCTCATCGTGGCCCTTCCTGGCCACCACCTAAATTGGCTTAATGTCGGACCCTGGGTGGGAAAATTGTGTCCTCCATCTCACATCGTCAATCCCACATTCCTTCATTTAACTTTGGCTTTTGATGGTTTATTCTCCCCTACATAATTTTAACATATTCATTCCCTCTGTAATCTGAGCTGCACGTAGATTCTAAACAAGAGTGAATTTCCATTTAAGAACTCAAGTTTAATACCCAATTAATGATTGAAATGATAAGAAATAAACAGTTGATTGATAGGCAGTGATGTGTGAGCGATTGTGTGTGTTAATATATTCCTTTACTTGAGCATTCACACACAATTAAGACAAAAGACAAATCAATGCCATGCTTAGATTAACACTTTCTTTGTCTCTTCTGGAATTTGGCCATCAAGATGGAAGAGTGAACGGTTAGTGTCTAGTGGTCTATTAGTCCCGTAGTTTGAGGCAAAACAGGCTCAGTCTTCCACTCCATCGTGTTAGAAAAATAATTGAGGTATGCACCATGCCGAGGCTTACCAGTTATCTATGCTACAATAGCAAATAAATGATGTTACGCTCCTTTAATTTTTAGGTCTGCGCTCATCTTGACTACATTGCTCTTTGTTGAATTTTCATGCGATAAGGTTTGGGAGTGAGAGTGACCCCATAGACTGGGGTGAAGTCTGGCTCTCCTGCGTCCTCAGGCCAGATGAACATAAACCTTCTGAGCAGAGTCACCGTGATGATGAAGAGCTCCATACGAGCCAAACCCTCACCAAGACACATGCGAGGACCTGTAGAGTAAATATTGGAGAAATGATTCACAGCAGTTTCAGTGTACTCACCATGTGCAATATGTGACTACATACCTGCAGAAAAAGGCATAAAGGCCTCTGGCTTGACAAACTCGCCCTGGTCATTGAGGAAGTTTTCAGGGTTGAATTTATGAGGAAATTTCCACTGGCCTTCCTCATGGAGCACTGAGGTCAGGTTTGGGATGATCATTGTACCCTGGGAAACAAAAGAAACCAAATAATGTGACAAATAAGCGGTATAGAAGATGGATGGCTACAGATAATAAGAATTACTCAAGAAACAAAGTCACATCAAAATAATTTAAGAATTACTATAATAATAAATGCCCTAGACCTTAAATAGTACAGTCACGTTGTTGTTATTTTTCATTAAATCATTTCCACTTCAATGTATCAACCACAACTTCATGAAACTTTGTGCTGGAGTCTTTAAATAAAGGTGTTGATACAGAAATTTATTTATTACTTTTTGCCCTTTTGGGTCATTGGGTAGTTGCTCCTTACCCCATAATTCAAATGGTACAAAATCAGTGGTCCAAACATCATGCACACAGTCATGACTTCATGAAACTTTGCAGAAGGGCTGCACATGATAAAGACAGCATTGTACTGTGGACCTGAAAGTAACCTTATACGAAATGAATAGGCAAACAAAAACTATACGACACTTTTTCAATTTGTTGCACTTTTCATCTAACATCTTCCTATGTGTACCAGGAAGTGATCTCCTAATATATGGCCAAACAAATCAAAACAATTGTGGTGCTTCAAGATATTGTCCCCTTTTGTTCACAGTTCACCCAGTGGAGGTCTGCGCTCATGAAGCTAAACAGTCCCTTTGTGGTGTCCTGTCTCTTACCTTTGGAATAGAATATCCCATCAGCTCTGTGTTTTTTGTAGTACAGTGAAAGACACTCAGTGGCACAGTGTTCGCTACTCTCAGAACTTCATGGATTACAGCCTGTAAAAAAAAAAAAAAAGTTATATATACAGTATATATACACACACACACACATATGTTTATGTATATACATATATACACACACACATGTTTATGTGTATATATATATATATATATATATATATATATATATATATATATATATATATATACAGTACGTATGTACATTTGCTCAAACTATAAAGAGGAGAGCAAAAAAAAAAGACTCAAAGGCTAAAATCTTACACGATGTATAGTCTGTGATAAACGCTGCATTTAATTTTCTGTGTGCCTTGGCTCTGCTTTTTCTATTATTATATTTTGCTAGGCCTGTTTTAGAGGCAGATGTCATACTATCATAACTTGGATAAATAAAAGTTAAAATCATTTGTATCATTATTGCATATAAAGTACTTTTTTTTACTGATGTTATTATGGAAAAATTTACCTGCACGTATGGCATATTGTTTCTGTCATCAAAAGACACTTTATCCTTCCCTTTTAACACCTCATCAATCTCCTGTTGGCAACGCTCTAACAGATATAGCAGAAAAACAGGTGTGAGTGGAGAGAAAAAATTGAAAGTTCACTTCACTTCACTAAACGCACCTGAAAAACAATTCCATCACAAAAAACATGAATGGAATTGGGTGTGTGGTAAAATGAGGACGTTGGGAAGTGAAAAAAACAACTGGTTACAGCCTACCATACGTTCAAGGTTTTCTGTTCAGTTGCACTACTAAGTAAAACAAAAAATGAAGTCCAACTGCTTACATTCTGTGGGCTTCTGTTTGAGAGAAAACATCCATCCATCCATCCATCCATTTTCTACTGCTAATCCGGGTCGGGTCACGGGGCAGTAGCTTTAGCAGGGACGCCCAGACTTCCCTCTACCCAGCCACTTCATTTAGCTCTTCCGGGGGGATCCCGAGGCATTCCCAGGCCAGCCAAAGGACGTAGTCTCTCCAGCGTGTCATGGGTCGTCCTCGGGGTCTCCTCCCGGTGGGTCATGCCCGGACCACCTCACCAGGGAGGCGTCCGGGAGGCATCCAAATCAGATGCTCCATCCACCTCATCTGGCTTCTCTCAATGTGGAGGAGCAGCGACTCTACTCTGAGATCCTCCCGGATGACCGAGCTTCTCACTCTATCTCTAAGGGAGAGCACGGACACCCTGCGGAGGAAACTCATTTCGGCCACTTGTATCCGGGATCTTGTTCTTTCGGTCACGACCCACAGCTTGTGACCATAGGTGAGGGTAGGAACGTAGATCATAAAGAAAATTGAGAGCTTCGCCTTTCGGCTTAGCTCCTTCTTTAGCACAACGGATCGATACGAAGTCCGCATCACTGCAGAAGCTGCAGTGATGCGCCTGTCGATCTGCCTGTCGATCTCCCGTTCCATTCTTCCCTCACTCATGAACGTGACCCCAAGATACTTGAACTCCTCCACTTGGGGCAGGATCTCATCCCCGACCTGGAGAGGGCATGCCACCCTTTTCCGACTGAGGACCATGGTCTCAGATTTGGAGGTGCTGATTCTCCTCCCAGCCGCTTCACACTGAGCTGCGAACTGCTCCAGTGAGAGTTGGAGGTCACGGCTTGATGAAGCCAACAGAACCACATCATCTGCAAAAAGCAGAGATGCAATACTGAGGCCACCAAACCGGGCCCCTCTACGCCTCGGCTGCGCCTAGAAATTCTGTCCATAAAAGTTATGAACAGAATCGGTGACAAAGAGCAGCCTTGGCGGAGTCCAACCCTCACCGGGAACGAGTCCAACTTACTGCCGGATATGCGGACCAAACTCTGACTCCGGTCGTACAGGGACCGAACAGCCCGTATCAGGGGGTTCGGTACCCCATACTCCCGAAGCACCCTCCACAGGACTCCCCAAGGGACATGGTCGAACGCCTTCTCCAAGTCCACAAAACACATCTAGACTGGTTGGGCGAACTCCCATGCACCCTCGAGGACCCTACTGAGGGTGTAGAGGTGGTCCACTCTTCCACGGCCAGGAAGAAAACCACACCGCTCCTCCTGAATGTGAGATTCGACTTCCCGACGGACTCTCCACTGTAGCACCCCTGAATAGACCTTACCAGGGAGGCTGAGGAGTGTGATCCCCCTGTAGTTGGAACACACCCTCCGGTCCCCCTTCTTAAAAAGGAGGACCACCACCCCAGCCTGCCAATCCAGAGGCACTGTCCCCGATGTCCACGCGATGTTGCAGAGGCGTGTCAACCAGGACAGCCCCGCAACATCCGGAGCCTTTAGGAACTCCAGACGAATCTCATCTTCCCCTGGGGCCCTGCCACCGAGGAGCTTTTTAACTACCTCGGTGACCTCAAACCCAGAGATAGGAGAGCCCGCCTCAGAGAACCCACACTCTGCTTCCTCATGGGAAGGTGTGTCGGTGTCGAATTGAGGAGGTCTTCGAAGTATTCTCCCCACCAACTCACAAAGTCCCGAGTCGACGTCAGCAGCGCCCCATCCCCACTATACACAGTGTTGGTGGTGCACTGCTTTCCTCTCCTGAGACGGTGGACCAGAATTTCCTCAAAGCCGTCCGGAAGTCTTTCTCCATGGCCTCACTGAACTCCTCCCATGCCCGAGTTTTTGCTTCAGCGACCACCAGAGCTGCATTCCGCTTGGCCAGCCGGTACCCATCATCTGCAATGTTAATAATAAAAAGGTGTAGTGGTACACTCGCCTGACTTTGGTGCGGGCAGCATGGGTTCAGTTCCCACTCAGTGACGGTGTGAATGTGAGTGTGAATGGTTGTCCGTGTCTATATGTGCCCTGTGACTGATCGGCGACCAGTTCAGGGTGTAGTCCGCCTTTCGCCCGAAGTCAGCTGGGATAGGCTCCAGCGCCCCGCGACCCTAACCAGGATAAGCGGTGTTGAAAATGGACAAATGGATGGACGGATGAGGGCAGCAGAACAGTGGTGAGGTGTGCTATAGGTGTGACAGATGAATTTAAGGTGGAGGTGGGACTGCATCAGGGATCAGCCCTGAGCCCCTTCCTGTTCGCAGTGGTGATGGATAGTCTGACAGATGAGGTTAGACTGGAATCCCCGTGGACCATGATGTTTGCAGATGACATTGTTATCTGCAGTGAAAGCAGGAGCAGGTCGAGGAACAGTTAGAAAGATGGAGGCATGCACTGGAAAGGAGAGGAATGAAGATTAGCTGAAGTCAAACAGAATATATGTGCATGAATGAGAGGGGTGAATGGGGAAGAGTGAGGCTCCAGGGAGAAGCGATAGCAAGGGTGGAGGACTTTAAATACTTGGGGTCAACAGTCCAGAGCAACGGTGAGTGTGGTAAGGAAGTGAAGAAATGGGTCCAAGCAGGTTGGAACGGGTGGAGGAAGGTGTCAGGTGTGTTATGTGACAGAAGAGTCTCTGCTCGGATGAAGGGAAAAGTTTATGAGACAGTGGTGAGGCCAGCTATGATGTACGGATTAGAGACAGTGGCACTGAAGAGACAACAGGAAGCAGATCTGGAGGTGGCGAAATGAAGATGTTGAGGTTCGGTCTAGGAGTGACCAGGTTGGATAAAATTAGAAATGAGCTCATCAGAGGGACAGCCAAGGTTCGATGTTTTGGAGACAAAGTTAGAGAGAGCAGACTTCAATGGTTTGGACACGCCCAGAGGAGAGAGAGTGAGTATATTGGTAGAAGGGTGATGAGGATGGAGCTGCCAGGCAAGAGAGCTAGATGAAGACCAAAGAGAAGGTTGATAGATGTCGTGAGGCAGTTGGTGTTCGAGAGGAGGATGCAGGAGATAGGCTTAGATGGAAAGGGATGACACACTGTGGCGACCCCTAACCGGACAAGCCGAAAGGAAAAGAAGAAGATGGTAGTCAGATTCTATTGTGTGAGAGCATTTGAAAGTTATCCATAATGGGCTTCTTCTAAAGATAAATTGTGAATGAACCTTCTCAGATGTAGGTGCCATATGCTTCAGTAATATGCACAACTAAGTGTAATTCCCTAACAGGAATAATACTATAGAAATACCATATAATTACGAGCAAACATACCTTGTACGTGTGGATGAGTCATAAGATAAAGGAAAGCAGTCAGAAGGGTGTTGGAGGTGGTGTCTGTCCCAGCAAAGTGAATATCTAGCACGTACATTGTTAGCTGTTGCTCTGAAAATGAGGAACCATCATCATCACGTCTCTAAAAAAGAGAATGACTGTTTTTATTAAAAAGGGGGGGAAACAAAAAAATCCATAGAAGATTAAAAAACAACACCGTCTTTAAGAAACAATTCACCATGCTCATTATCTAATAGTCATTAACACCTTATCCAGTTCATCCAGATAGCAGTCAAGAAAGTCTCGTGGTTCTCCAGGGACTCTGGTCCTCTTGTGCTCAGCCAACAAACCCTTTGCAAGTTTTTGACATATCTAAAGAATAAGATTATAAAGCAAATGTATACATTGTATTTTCACTAAAAACAAGGATTAATATGCTGTAAAAAAACAAACAAAAAAAAACACTAAAATCAATGCATCCATGATCTGAACCACTTATCCTTATCTTTAACATTACATACAAAGCCATATACCATACCTTCACATTCTCAAAAGACTTCATGAAGGGCAATGGAAGACCACGAATCATCGGCAAGGAGTCATACAGCTGTAATAAGGATAAATCAGAAAATATTAATTTGTAACCACTGTCTCCCAATATACACATATATACGACAAATAATTAATTGGCTTAGTTGGAAAATATTCAATACAAATTTGTAAACAATGAATTAAATGGCAAACTGTATCATTTTATCAAATTGGTAAAATAAGTATTTATTTATAATTGTATACAATGTTGTATATTTGTTTCTGAGCATTATTGCCATAGAAACTATTGACTCACCATAGCCCAGGGTCCATTTGCCAACTTGGCATTCTCAGTGAAACATTGAACAATCACTTTGATGAAGTCGTCATTATAATCGTAGCGTTTACCAAACAGAATCTGGCAGATTATGTTAGAGGATGCATTATGGAACATCAATTGGGGACTCAAGGTACTGCCTGTAGAAGATTAGAAGTGAAAAATAATGGTACAGAGAAATGAAATCTTTCACAAAAAAATCCAGACTGGCAACAAAGACAAATAAATGAAATGTATTATTTTCATAGTTTAAAAAACATAAAATCAAGTGTTCAGTGAAAATGTATGATCCACACACCAATGCTCTTTTCCAGTGTTTTCATGATGAATTCAATTTCTCCCAGAATCCTCTCCTCCATTGACTGCTTCCCAAGACCAAAATTCCTCAAAGTCATAAGAGCAAATCGACGATGTTCCTTCCAAGAAGACCCATAGTCAGCCAGGATGACTCCTGCAACACGTGTGGTTAATACGGCGGTACTATAACTCTCAAGAGCTAATACTCCACCAGTTCATGAGCCATTAGTTTATAATCCCAAAACAAGTAAACATTTTAACTTCAGGATTGGATCCCTTATTGTACTGTCCCATTACTGAATTAATTGGAGCAACAGGGAGTGTGTTATAGACTGAAGCCACTTAAAAATGAGCAACGAGCAGATTTGATCTCACTGATAGTTAACTAATCGTTATTGACTCTCCATCACGACCAGGGGGTCAACGCTACAACAACTACAATTACTACTACTACGAGTAGTAGTAGTACTACTACTACTGCTTCTACTAAAAACAATAACAAAAAGTTTCTTTACCTTTTCTGTCTGTGGTATCATTAACGTAAAGGTCTTGGGGTCGTCCAGCGAAGTCAATCGCTTTGGACACTAAAGCCTCTTTCATGGCGTGTAATCCATTAACAATAACAGCAGGTTTAGGACCCAGGTACAAGCTGTAGACATTTCCATATGCCTTCCTCAGCTAAGAAAACAAGAACACAAGATAGAATGTTAGTTAAATACAAAAATACAGTATATCAACTTAACTATTAACTTGACTTAAAGAGTTCAACTGCTTTAAAGCGGGTCCACAACTCTCGTCTTCTCTGTTTGTATACTTTAGAACAGTGGTTCTTAACCCGGTTTCGATCGAATCGATCGAATCGGGGGTTCGGTGAGGCAGTCGCTGGGTTTCAACGGAGGACTTGACACACACCGTGTGTGCGTGCTTGCATGTATCCGTAAAAGCCTTTTTACACGGCATTTTCAATGCCGTGCTTCAAGGTAGGCGTTCACCATTGGGGCGCTGCGCCTCGAGTTGAAATGCTTTGTTCTTTTTAAACTATCTTTATTTAACAAAATTTCAACGATACACTTGAGTTGAGTAGCATTGTCGTGGCGTCAGACAGCACATCCAATAATTAAAAAAAGAGCCCCAAAAACGTACTCTTACCTATAAACCCTTTTCGAGCATTGTAGAAATAACATAAAGAAAAGGAACACATTTTGTTGTGAATTTTCACGACGAAGTCCGTTCCTCTGACATGAGAGTGGCACTTACCAAGGGGAATGACAACAGTAAAATTCACATTCAATTTTGATTGAATTGAAATCCCGGCTCCGGTTTCCTCCCACATCCCAAAAAACATGCATGGGAGGTTGACCGAAGACTCTAAATTGCCCGTCGGTGTGAATGTGAGTGTGAATGGTTGTTTGTTTGTATGTGCCCTGCAATTGGTCGCCAGCCAATTGCAGGGCACATACATACAGGGTTCAGGGTGTACCCCACCTGTCGTCCGAAGATAGATGGTATCGTCTCCAGCACGCCCGCGACCCTAGTGAGGATAAGTGGTACAGAAAGTGGACGGACGGATTAATTTTTGGCTAGTTTTTTTGTGTGAAAGTCAAGTTTTGTTGGTTTTGTTCTTTTAACACAATGACTGTGTGCAACTGATGCGTGGTTCATTTTGTGCATGACCTGGATGACTGAGAATCGACACAGACAATAAAATATATACCTGTTTTGAGTTTGAAATCAATTATATTTTCCATCCATCCATCCATTTTCTGTACCGCTTATCCTCACTAGGGTCTGGGGCATGCTGGAGCCTATCCCAGCTATCTTCGGGCGAGAGGCTGGTTACACCCTGAACTGGTCGCCAGACAATTTCAGGGCACATGTAAACAAACAGCCATTCGCACTCACATTCACACCTACGGACAATTTAGAGTCTTCAATTAACCTACCATGCATGTTTTTGGGATGTGGGAGGAAACCGGAGTACCCGGAGAAAACCCACGCAGGCACGGGGAGAACATGTAAACGCCACACAGGCGGGTCCGGGATTTGAACCCCGGTCCTCAGAACTGTGAGGCAAATGTGCTAGCCAGTCATGCTGCCTAAACGATATTTTATTTTATTTTTCAAATTAGGAAGGGTTCTGTGAACTCCAGATGAAACTGGCGGGGTTCCGTACCTCCAACAAGGTTAAGAACCACTGCTTTAGAAAAACAGACAGACGAATATTTGAAGAGGATCCGAAATGAGGCATCATGCCATAAGAGTATGTAATTGGTCATGTTTAGATGATTTGGATGAGTGTGATCTTTAAGGTAAATACATCAATGACCGAAACAAGATCCTCAAAAATATACTGCACAGAGAGTGGATATAAAAGTCAAGTCTCCCAATTCAAATGACAGGTTTTTGTGATGAATGTAAAAAATGAGACCAAGATATATCATTTCAAAACCTTTCCAGCATAAATGTGACCTATATCCTGTATAACTCTGTTGGGAAAAATATACATATTTTTGAGAGGGGAATTTTAACTAAAAAACTGTCATAATATTACACAAGTATGCCCACCCGCTTACAGTATAACTGGAAATGTGGCTGTGTTCGGAATTAACCAATCACGTTCAAACTCAAAAAGATGGGGTCAGCAAACGCCTCACCGTTTAAAGTGCCTCTGATTAACCCCAAATAAAGTTTAGATGTTCACGTAGACCTTTCCTGACATTTTTTTTACTATCTAGCAAAAGCCTGAAGGTTTTGTGATAACACTGACTGGTACTTGGAACTGTTCATAATTCCCCCCACCTTGTTTAAGGCCCGAGTTCCATCTAAAGGAAAATAGCAACCAAGCATGATGCTGTCACTATCACCATACAGACGCTTTCCCACAAATTTGGAATATCATGGAAACATTTATTTATTTCCATCTTCTTCTTTTCCTTTCGGCTTGTCCCGTTAGGGGTCGCCACAGCGCGTCATCCTTTTCCATGTAAGCCTATCTCCTGCGTCCTCCTCTCGAACACCAACTACCATCATGTCTTCCCTCATGACATCCATCAACCTTCTCTTTGGTCTTCCTCTAGCTCTCTTGCCTGGCAGCTCCAATCTCATCATCCTTCT